>NW_025319110.1:0-128242 GCF_017639315.1 Drosophila ananassae | reverse complement strand
TTGACTCATTGGTGAAAACTGATAAATCGGAAGATATATCAAATTCGGACTGTCGGCGGCGAGCCGGTTTTCTTGCTTATTAGTCTGGCTCAGACCGTAAAAGTTTCAGAAATATGATTACAGTTAGAGCTGGATGTTAAGTCTGGATAATTGCTTGGTGTCAGACACTAATGAGGGAAGATTGACAAACAGGATATGACTCATCCAGCAGAGGCTTCTGCGATTTAAAATTATGTTTAATATTGTATTAGATTAGTTAAGCTAGGGGTTGGATAACACTCCCCCTTCTAAGTTGAAGCGTCCCGATTCAAAAGACGGGAGAGATGGAGTTTAAATGAGCCGTTAATTCTGCCACGATGTTTTCTTCTTGTTTTCTATGTCTGGGTAAGAAATAATCTTTGAAAAAATATTTTAAGCCGTGGTTTTATGGTGACATAAATTTTTCTTATTTTTGAAATTGATAACCAAATTAAATATGTTGATGTTAGTGTTATTACAATCAGTGTTAATGGTATTCTTGTCTTTTTAATTTGGATAAATGGGTTTAGTGTATTTATATTATCAAATGATAGTTCCGAATTGTTTGAATAATATATTCGGATATTTTATAATTATTATAATTGTGGGCGGTAATGTAATTTAATATCTTATTTTCTATATTCGTATATGATATATTATTAATTATTGTGGTGCTATTGAACGTTATTAGATATGATCCTTGCAAGTAAGAATCATTTACAATATTATTTCCATTTATTAATGTGGCACCTTCTTGAATTATGTCTATTTTTTTATTCTTTTCTCTTATTTTATTACATAATGATTTTTCACCATTTAGAAGACGAGTGAAACATGATTTTTCTTTGCTTAATAATATTTGCTCAATAATTATTGAATAGTTCATTTTTAAAATTATCTACTTCTTAATATGTATCCTCGCATTTTGCAACTTGATTACTTAAAATTAATTTTCCATCATTATGGGAAATTGCTCTGGCGTAATATATGTCGCATCTATTTTTAATAATTGGATACTTTATATAGACTATAAATAACTCTTTATGCAAAGCGATTTTAAATTCCGAAAGGTCCATTAAGTCTGTAATAACTACGGGTCTTAATTCATGTTTATATATTTCTTCAATGTCATCATTGTTTAGAATTTTGGTATTAAATACATCAATCTTTGCTAAAGTTATTGTGTCTATTAAATTTTGTAAATCATAAGTAATCAAGTGTAAACGATGTTTTCTTAAAGGTAATTCCTGACTAGTAAAAACTGATTTTAAATTATATGAGAGTGTTTTTATTTCCTCAAACAATTTGGAATTTATAATTTGCTGTTTGTTATTATTTTCAATAAGATCGTTAATTTTTTTTTCTATTGTCACAACATCATCATGGTCCGGGGTGCCAGCTAAACATTTTAACACAGTTCCTAATTCGTTAATACCCCTTTTAGTTCTTGATGGGAGTAATTGTGATAAAATTAATTTAATAGTTTTTAAATTGTATGAAATTTCCCAATATAATTTCTCATTGTTAGTATTTTTTATATGGTTGTACTCTGTCTCAATAATTTCTTTATAAAAACTAATGTTGGTGACATGGAATTTTTTTTTTTTTTTTTTTCTCCTATTACTCCGCTTGGGAGCTTAGGGCATTTACAAGGACTTTGAACCTGACTCTGTTTGGTGCAGTTTGCTTAGCGTAATCCCACGTGATGTTGCTGCGGGATAATTCTTGCATTATAGTACGGCACCAGGTAAGTTTGGGGCGGCCCACTCTTCTGCTTCCCTGTGGGTTCCAATCCAGTGCCTTCCTGACTATGCTGTCTGTTTTCTTCCTGAGTGCGTGACCTATCCAGTTCCATTTTTTCTTCTTGATTTGTGATGGATGGGAGCCTCCCCCGTGTTGCGCCACAGGTCACTGTTGGAAATTCTGTTGGGCCAGAATATCGCACATATGATCCTGAGGCACTTGTTAATGAATGACTGCAGCTTTGTCATCATCCTTTGGGAGGTTAGCCACGTCTCAGCTCCGTACGGAAGAATGGATTTTACACACGCATTGAAGATCCGCAGCTTTGTTCTTCTACTTATTTGCTGATTTCTCCAAATGCGGTGCAATCTTCCGAATGCAGATCTTGCCTTGCACAGTCTGCTCTCTACATCTTTTTCCACTCCACCACTGGATGATATTATGGTGCCAAGGTAGGTAAAGTGGTCGACGAAATCGACTGTTTTACCGCTGATGGTGATGCTACCTTGGTTGGAGTTATTAAACCGCATCGCCTTGGTCTTTGATGCGTTGATGGAGAGGCCTACTGCGTTGGCTCTCTTCTCGAGTCTTCTCGAGTCTCGAGTCTTCCCGCGTCGATGCATGCTTACTTCTCTCATGATCTCATCAATCACCAGGTTGAACAGTAGGGGTGATAGAGGGCAGCCTTGCTTGACGCCAGTGTTCGTCTGAAAAGGTGCACTGATTTTTCCGTTGTGCAGTACTGCCAGGTCCGCATCATCATACATAGCTCTTACTATGTTTACGATGTTGATTGGCACTCGTGTCCTTGCAAGTGCACGCCATATCGCCGCCCTGTCTATTGAGTCAAACGCTTTTTGGAAGTCGATGAATAGAAGGTATAGTGGCGAACGCCATTCCACGGCTTGTTCGGTTATTGTGCGTAGCGTGTTTGCCTGGTCTACGCAGCTCCTAAGTGGTCTAAAACCTCCTTGTTCATCTCGAATTGTTGGCTCTAGTTTCTCCATAAGTCGTTCGTTCAGCAGGGTCGCTAGTATTTTATAGCTGGTGTTCAACAGGGTGATCCCTCGCCAGTTGTTACAGTCACTGAGGTCTCCCTTTTTTGGTAGCTTAACGATTACTCCTCTCTTCCAAGCATCAGGAACTCGCTCACTTTCCCATATATCTTTGAAATGCGGGTGCAATGTTTCGGCCATTAGTTGCGGGTCAAACGGCAGATATGCCGACCTCTCCAGCCGCTTTGTTGCTCTTTAACTTCCTGATTGCATCTCGTATTTCTCTGATTGAGGGAGGGGTTGGGGGTATCCTAACGCTGATGTTGGGTACGATACTTCTGAAGTCGGGCTGTGTGTTGCCTGGTTGCTTTGTACAGCTGATCTCCATGAAGTGTTGCCTCCATCTCTCAAGTTGAGCATCGTCGTCTACTAGGAGCCTACCGTCTGAGTCTCGAATGGGTTGGGTTTGCCTCTGGTAGCTTCCAGATAGTTTGCCTATCAACTGGTACAGTGAGCGCATGTTGTTTGTATTTGCTGCTCTTTTTGCGTTTCTGCAATGCTGTCTAGTACGGTTCTCTTGTCGCGTCTAGCTGATTTTTTCACCAATTTGCAGAGTTTCCTGTGTTCTTCTCTGGCTCTGCCGTCGTGATCCGCTATCGACTTGAGTCTATTCCGTCTGCTGATGAGTTCCCATGTGTCCGCCGAGATCCATTCAGAGCAGCTGCGTTGTCTCGTGCCAAGCATCTCCTCTGCGGTACTTCTCAGTATTCTGCAAGTTTGTTCACAAGGGCAGTTCCGCTGTGGTGTCAACTGTTCGCGTAGTGCTGTTGCCATTCTGGAGGATAGGGTAGTATCTCTGAGTCGATGTATATTCAGGGGGGTCGGTCTTCTTGTGGCCCTGGTGGCAGTGTGCTTTCGTTGGAGTTTGATTGAGATCTCTCCAACTACAAGCTCGTGGTCACTGTCTATTGACGCGCCTCTCCTATTGCGTACATCTCTCAGCGAACGTCTCCATCTCTTACTTATGCACAGGTGGTCGATTTGGTTGCGGGTATTTCCATCTGGAGATGTCCATGTATATTTATGAACTTCCCTGTGGGGAAATACTGTTCCTCCAATGACCAACTGGAAGGTCTGGCATAAGTCGATCAGCCTGTCTCCATTGTCACTTCGCGTGCCGATACCATGCCGGCTAATGATTGATTCCAATCCGGTGTTGTTGGGGCCGACTTTCGCATTGAAGTCACCCATGAGAATTTAATCGGAATCTGGCGGTGATGATTCTGTCAGAGACGGGGTTCCAGGAGATAAGTGTCTGTTTAAATTTCCTCGACACATAAATCCCTACTCCATTTCGTCCACCATCACTGCTTCCGCTATGCAGCACTAGATTACTTTGTGATGTTGTTGTTGCTCCCTTCCCTTCCCACTCCATCTCATCTCGCTGATGCCAGCAATTGCGATCTGCAGTCGGTCCATCTCGTTCTCCAACTGCGGCAATCTGGATGGCTCCATCAGAGTCCTAACATTCCATTGTCCAATTCGTGTCCGTTTCGAGATGCGAAGGGTCGTCATCGGTTTTGGGGTGTCATTTGGTTCGATTGTACTTGTATTTGTTCTTGTAATCATTGTTATTTTCGTTCGGCCCGGTGATTGGCCGGACGCGACTTATCCCATGTAGTGGGGCTGCCTTTTGTCGACATCTGGGAGTGCCGCTTTTGACTTTTTCATAAATATCATGCGAAATTATAATAATTCATAATTTTTTTTTTTTTTTTTTTATTTATCGGGGGTCGGAATCGAACCCACGACCTCTTGTTTGGTAGGCAAATACGCTACCGCTGAACTAGCAACAAGGAATAACTCAGCATAAGAGTCGTAGGTTAGGACATCTTTACTGTCTTTGTAAAGGAAGAAGTCATGATTTGAATAATTTATAATTTCGGACGTTGTTGATACTATGATCAGAAATAGGTGTAGTGCGAGAATCATTGTCACCTGTAAGTTAGAAAAGGATTTTTTAAAACTTAATATTATCTTTATGAATTATTCTATTCCTGTTGTTTATTATTACTTTATTTTTTTGATCTTCTTTAACTACTTGTTTTTTGTATCTATGATTTAACTTATTTCTCTCCCCATATTTTTTATCGTATATTATCTCTCCTACATTATATGTTTTTTCTTTTTTGTTTTTGTTATGGGTACTCAGCATATTAGTTTGAGCCTGGTGTAGTTTTATTGGAATATTGTTATGATTTATTTTATTATATAAAATGTCGGATGGTTTTTCATTTGTCACCGAGTGAATACTTTGATTATATTTTTGAGCAGCTCTTATAATTATTTCTGAATAATCTGTAAGATTATATTCATCTTTAATACACCTAGCTATTTCTGTAAGTGTTGAATGTGCGCTTTCAATTTGCCCATTCGAAGTGCTGTGCCTTGGATCAGCGAAATGTATTATTAGACCACTTCTGCTTATGAATGATCTGAATTGTGCTGATGTAAAACTTGGTTCATTGTCTGTCATGATTATCTTTGCTAAAGGATAATGTTGTAAGAGTTCCAAAACTTTATTCTCAATATTAGATTTATTTTCGATTTCCTTTACTGTTGAGTACGCGTCGATGCAAGTAAGAAACATTTTTTTATCTGCGTAAAATATATCGATATGAAGATTTTCACCTTCATTAACTGGTATGGGTGCTTCGCCTATTGGTATTTCTATGGGATGTCTATTATATTTGTTCTGGTTGCAAATTGTGCAGTTTTTTATATATTCCTTTAGTTTTATAAATAATTGTGGCCAATAATACAATCTATTTATTTTTTTGTAATTTTTTTCTAAACCTCTGTGAGCGCGGCAATGAGTCTCTTCAATAATTATGGCTTTATCCTCATCGTTCTCTACGTCTTGGACAAAAATTTTTGTAAAAAGAAATTTGTTTACAAAGTTATCTTTTAAAGGTTTTTGTATAATATATAAATCTTCTAGTGTGCAATGGAGGCCTACAGTTACATTTGGTTGAATGTATTCTCTCAAAATTGATACTAAATTTTCTGGAGTGTCATATTCAATAATATGTCTTGTGTTATTGAATATGTTTATTGACTCGTGAATAGTGAATCTTCCAGTTGTGATTAGGAGTTGAGCTTTGAATTGATTTAGTGGCTTTTTTGTTTCTTCAATTACATTCTCAAAACTGCTTTCTACGGAATGAATTGTATTATGTTCTGATTCATTATCTGATAAATCTGTTTCGGTTAGATTATTGATTTGTATTCTCGACAAAGCGTCTGCCACGACATTTGTTGTCCCTGGTTGGTATTTAATAATTGGAGTAAAGCTTTGTATAAATGAATACCACCTTTTCATTGCTTTGTTTGGGTTTTTGTCGGATATAGAATACGCTAGCGGTTGATGATCAGTATGTATTTCTATTCCTACTACTCCGTATAAATAATTTCGCGACGAGATAAAATAATCTCGATAAACATTTTGGCGCCCCCGGGTGGACTGTAGTATAATTAAATAAATAAAAAAGCAACAAAAAATAGTGACAGTGACACATAACATATATAATATATATATTACATATTTACATACATATATTCAAAAACAAAAAGAGTTGCTCGCGACGGTTGTGCCAGTGAATTCAAAACACAAATTAAAGAATTCTCCGCGTCGCGAAACAAACTTCTACATAGCTGCTACTGGAAGGATTCGTCGTCCCCATGCACTGCACCTGCATCAATTGTGAAAGGAAAGTGGCCGCAGGATTAAAGGATCCGAAAGCAGAAACCCAGGTATTTGTGCAAAAAATTGAAAGTTGAGATAAGACAAATTAAAATCCGTCTTGTGCTGGAATATTGCACCCTCCTTTCAATTCTTGGCGCATACGTACGTAGAAAAAATAGTAGAGCAAAAATAAATAACAACATATATAAAAATTCTAAAATTTTAATTATAAATATATGTGCTAACCTAAATGTACTGCCTGTGGATAAAATAAAAAAGAGAATATTTATATTATTTGCAATCACTGTCGCCCTTTACCCCTCGTTCTCGAATTTACAAATCTTCCAAATAAATACTAAAGTGCAGCCAAAAATTATTTTAATTATTTCAGATAAAATAAAGGTGCATATATATTTGGTTTACATACATACAAATAGATGCAGCGATAATATTCTCGTTTTCGTTTCCCACCGTTATCCGCTGCTGTATGTATGTATGTATATGCACTTTTTGGCGCGTATAGTTTACCGGTCTGCCAAGTGACGCGCTCCCCTACAATTTGGTCAAGCATATTGGTTTCGGTGTCATTGGCGACCAACTATTTTTTTGGATACTCTGTGCCTCGACTATCAATAATTCGTTATCAATTAATTAATCAATTTAGATTTGGTTAAATTTAATAAATTATTTATTATATTTAAATACGATTAATTAATTATTTCGTTTTCGCATTTTCTTGTTGTTGAATTAAATTCAATAAATTTTTAAAAAAATTTTAGAAAAATTTAATAAATAAAAAATTTAATAAATTTTTAATATTAATATTTTAAAATTAATAAAAAATTTTAAATAAATTATTAAATCCTAAATTTGCATTGTTTTCGTTTTTGTATTGAAAAAACAAATTTTTTATAATGGAAAGTACTAAACAAAAACTTAATTCCACGACTCTTATTGACTTAAAAAAAAGATTAAATGTCAAAGTTAAAAGCATTCGCCGGTTGGAGGAACGTTTGGAAGATGGATCAATTCCTCTAAACAAAACCGAGCTAGAATGCAGGCTTCAGGTTTTAGATGAGGCAATTTCTAAAGCAAATGAGTTGCAAGACCAGATCGAGCAAATAGATGAAATGGATGATTTCGGAGCCGAGTTGGAAGAACTAGGAATAACTACGAAGGCAAGGATTATGTCCTTATGTAATGCCTTGAATTCAGCTGAAGACTCCCGTTCAGCTACTGCAATTTCTGCAGCCCCAACTCGAGCTCGACTTCCTAGTTTGGCATTGCCAAAATTCAGTGGAAATTATTCGGATTTCAAAAATTTCATAAGTCTTTTTGAGACATTAGTTGACAAAGATGTGAACATTCCAGTTATCGAGAAATTTAATCATTTAATTTCTTGCCTCTCTGGTGAAGCCTTAGGAACTGTCAAGGCATTCCAGGTCACCGAGAGTAATTACGCCAAAGCTATCGCTAGTTTAAAAAGAGTTTATGATAACGAATGTCTCATCTTTGCGAACCAAATACGTCAACTGTTCAGCCTTCCGAAAATTTCCCAGCCGTCTGCGTCGTCGTTGAGGGGTCTCATCGACACTGTATCATCCATTTATGGATCACTATTATCCATAGGAGATGATACTAAAATTGCAAACTCAATGATTATTCATTTAGTTTTGAGTAGAGTGGATCCAGTGACCAAGCAAAAATGGGAAGAGTCACTGGATTATGAGGAATTGCCGCTGTGGTCCGATTTCGAAAAAATACTAAATCGTAGATACCAGCATCTGTCCGCTGAAGAGACTGGCAAACCAAAACAAGAAAGAACTGGGTTCGGCAAGCAACTAAATAGAACTTCGTTGGCTTGTTCTTCTACCAACGCCAAACCTGCTTGCAGTTATTGTAACGCGAACAACCATTTTTTGGCCCAGTGTAGTCCGTTCGCTCGCCTTGCTGTAATGCAAAGGTTTGAGTTTGTTAAGTCAGCCTCCCTATGTTTGAATTGTCTGCGAAAAGGTCACACGGTAGCGAATTGTAAAGCGACCAGGTGCCAAATCTGTTCAAGATCGCACCATAAACTTCTGCACCGATTTACAGTGGCCGAAAATAGCTTAGCATTACCACCACCCACACAAAATCCTCCTCCAGAGTTAACGAATGATGACCCTTCTACTTCACATGCTTTGCATGCGTCGTCTGTAGAAAGGTTTTTGTTAGCAACGTCGATCGTAAGCGTTCGCACAAAAAATGGTGAGCACATCTTGGCCCGAGCATTACTTGACTTAGGGTCACAAATGAATTTTATTACAGAAGATCTTGCTCAACGCTTACAGATCCGTAGGGAGGAATCGTGCATCAACTTGCTTGGAATTGGTCAAACTAATTCACAAGTTAAGAAAAAGATACACACCGTGGTGAAGTCGAGAGTCAATGGTAGCGAGTTTCCGTTCGACTTTTGGGTTTTGAAAACCATTTCAGGCTATCACCCTGATCAGTCAGTGAACGTAAAAGATTGGACCCTACCAAAGAACTTGCCGTTAGCAGACCCATATTTCTACAAACCTCAGCGGATAGATATGCTAATTGGAGCTGAGTCATTTTTCGAATTGTTGTCCGTTGGCCAAATAAAACAAGGTCCGAACCATCCCATCCTTCAAAAAACTCTCCTTGGGTGGATAGTGTCGGGAAAATATCTGGCAAATTCCTCAACTCCTCCACAGCCAGTCTCTAGTCTGAATTGCCAAGAGGAAGTATTAGAGTCAATAGACAAAAACTTGAAAAAATTCTGGTCGTTGGAAGAAGTTCCTTCTTCTAAAAAGATGTTGTCGCCAGAACAAGAGCTATGTGAGGAACATTATCGGAAGACTACAAGAATACTGCCTTCAGGTCGATTTGAAGTTAAACTTCCATTTAAGTCGGATCCAAGCGTTTTGGGCAATTCATTCGAGATAGCCAAACGCCGATTCCTGTCGCTCGAGAGAAGATTATCTCGAGATCCGAACTTAAAGAAAATGTATTTGGAATTTATGGAAGAATACGAATCCCTAGGCCATATGTCCCCTGCAAGCAATGACGTTCTTGCTTCTCCACACTACGTCATACCCCACCAGTGTGTCTTGCGGCCGCAAAGTACAACGACCAAACTTCGAGTCGTTTTCGATGCGTCCTGCAAGACATCCACACAAAAGTGTTTAAATGAGTTGTTGATGGTGGGTCCAACAATTCAGGAAGAGCTTTACTCAACTCTTCTTAGATTTCGGCTAAACAAATTCGCTCTGGTAGCCGACATAAAAAAGATGTATCGTCAAGTGATGGTAAATGAAGCAGATCGACGATACCAGTTGATAGTGTGGAGAAAAGACCCGTCTGAGTCCTTGAAATTGTACAAGCTCAACACCGTTACGTATGGCACTGCACCAGCCCCATTCCTGGCCATAAGGTGTTTGAAGAGGTTGAGTGAATCCGCGAAAAATACATTCCCTCGAGC
The DNA here is from genome assembly GCF_017639315.1 of Drosophila ananassae. Classification (NCBI taxonomy): domain Eukaryota; kingdom Metazoa; phylum Arthropoda; class Insecta; order Diptera; family Drosophilidae; genus Drosophila; species Drosophila ananassae. Next base: position 118,257 of record NW_025319110.1, on the reverse strand, counting down.
TGCTAAAGTTATTGGGTCTGACTTTTACGTCGACGACATGTTAACGGGTGCTGGTTGCGTGGAGGAGCTAAAGACAATTAAGTCTGAAGTAACTCAGGTTCTTCAAAACGCTGGGTTTGAATTGAGCAAGTGGTTTTCAATCTCGCCTGAAGTTACTGCATCCGAGAGCACGGTTAAGCCAATAACACTTTCGGACTCAGAGCTGACAAAAACATTAGGAATCGTTTGGGTTCCTAAAGATGATGTATTTAAATTCGAAATTGATATGTCAGTCATGGGTCAAAGGGCGACTAAGCGGAATATTCTTTCGGTGACGTCAAAGCTTTTCGACCCTCTTGGCTTATTAAGCCCGATCCTTATTAAAGGAAAGATCCTGTTACAGGAACTTTGGCTCAATAAGCTAGATTGGGATGAGTCCATTCCACTGCACTTGGAAACCGCATGGAACAAGATTCAGCTTGCCTTGTCACAGTTAGAAGAGATCTCAATACCGAGATTTGTGATGAGTGAGCCAATGTCACCAATTGAAATTCATGCCTTTTCTGACGCATCGATGAGAGCCTATGGAGCCTGCGTCTATATCCGTTGCAAATCTGCAGAAGGTAGTAAAGTCTCATTAAAGTCTTGAGTTATGTGCCGCTCACCTTCTCGCGGACCTATGTCGCAAAATAAAACCTCTTATCAAAGCACCGATCGAACGAAGTGTATATTGGTCAGATTCGGAAGTTTGTCTTCATTGGATTCGTTCCCATCCATCGTCGTTGTCAACGTTCGTATCAAATAGAGTTGCTGAGATTCAAGAGTGGTCAGAGGATAGCACGTGGCGGCATGTACCAACTAAACAGAACCCGGCAGATATTGTGTCAAGAGGTGGAGACGTAAAGGAAACGATAGAATCAATTTGGTTCACAGGTCCATCGTTTTTAACGGAGCCGGAAGATAAGTGGCCAACGAGCCCTTGGTTTGATCCGTCACCAGAGATTTTGCAGATGGAAGCAAAGAAGAGTGCGTCGGACTGACTGCAATGGTCTCTACCTCATATTTGTTGGAAGTGATAGAAGGATTTTCCTCTCACTTAAAACTGCTGCGAGTGTTCGTTTACATGGTCCGCTTTATAAAGAAATGTAAAAAATTAGTAGTTCCTTCTGATAATGTACCTTCCCCTGTCGAATATCGAGACGCGTTTAATAAAATTGTCCAGATAGTCCAAGAGCACGAGTATCAAGAGGAAATTAAAAATGTTAGAAAAAATCTTGTTGTTAGCCCAAGCCTACAGAAGCTAAGTCCGTTTGTTCATGAAACCTCTCAGGCTGGGCTTACCTTTTCGTTGTTGCGGGTCGGGGGGCGACTAGCTAATGCTCCTATTTCGTACGATGCCAAGTTTCCAGTATTGTTGACGAAGCGCTCTCAATTTGTTCAGAGCTACGTCCGATACTTGCACGAGTCGAATTTTCATGTGGGTCCACGAGCACTAGTGAGTCTCTTGCGACAGCGCGTTTGGATAGTAAACGCGCAGGAAGTCTGCAGTCAGATAGTGCGGTCATGCATACGCTGTTTTAATTGCAAGCCTCATCTGATGACTCAAATCATGGGATATTTACCCTTAGATGAGACGACCTTGAAAATTCGTGGTAGGCCACCATACAAGTCCTACATTGCCCTGTTTGTTTGTTTTTCGTCTAAAGCAGTACATTTAGAAGTAGTTTCCGATCTGTCAACTGATTCCTTTCTATTGGCTTTTCAAAGGTTCGTTGGGCGCCGAGGATGTCCGCAGACCGTGCACTGCGACAACGCGACGAACTTCGTCGGAGCGAGTCGCCACTTCGCGGCACTGCGGCACCAGATCGAGAGCGAAGCGGACGAGCTGCGGCAATACGCATCAAAAAAAGGATGCGTATTTGCGTTCATACCGCCGCGGGCTCCGCACATGGGCGGACTATGGGAGGCAGGTGTGAAGTCTGCAAAGAACCTACTCCTACGAGCGGTGGGCAGCGCGAAGTTGACCGCAGAGGAGCTGCAGACCGTCCTCGTTGGAGTCGAGGCCGTCCTGAACTCGAGGCCCCTGGGCGCCCTCAGTCAGGACCCAAGCGACGGCGAGGCGCTGACTCCCGGGCACCTGTTGACAGGCGGGCCGCTCATCGCCCCACCAGCACCGCGGACCCCGGACCAGCAGGGTCTAACGTGCTTGCGGCGATGGCGGCTTGTCTCGTCAATCAAGCAAATGTTTTGGCAGCGTTGGTCCCGGGAGTACGTCTTGGGCCTACAGGCGCGGTCGCAGTGGCAGCGGGAGCAGGAGGACGCCAGGAAGGGCGATCTGGTCCTGGTCGCCGAGGACGACCAGCCGCCCCAGCAGTGGATCACCGCCAGGGTCGTCGAGACTCACGCCGGCGCGGACGGAAGGGTCAGGGTCGCCGACGTCAGGACGAGTAGAGGAGCATTGTTTCGGAGAGCAGTCCACAAGCTGGCAAGGCTGCCAATAGTTGAAGCCTAAGGAAGGCCTTCAACGGGGCCGGTGTATAATTAGATGTAGATAATAAGTAGAATTTTATGAAGTCTAGTATAAGTTAGTTTAGGGGGAGCGGGAGCGCAAGTGAAGCTCTCACTTGCGCTCTCCCATGAATTCGCCCCGCTTCGCCGCACTAGTTAAGCTAGGCTTAAGGTTTTGTTAATATGAATATAACCGAATTTATAACGTCGAAGAGTGCACGCATTTTTGTTTTCGGTCGTTTTTTTCGCAATTTAATTATTTCTACAGCCACCAATTTTTTCCTTTCGTTTTTCGCGACGAGATAAAATAATCTCGATAAACAGGAGGCCTACAGTTACATTTGGTTGAATGTATTCTCTCAAAATTGATACTAAATTTTCTGGAGTGTCATATTCAATAATATGTCTTGTGTTATTGAATATGTTTATTGACTCGTGAATAGTGAATCTTCCAGTTGTGATTAGGAGTTGAGCTTTGAATTGATTTAGTGGCTTTTTTGTTTCTTCAATTACATTCTCAAAACTGCTTTCTACGGAATGAATTGTATTATGTTCTGATTCATTATCTGATAAATCTGTTTCGGTTAGATTATTGATTTGTATTCTCGACAAAGCGTCTGCCACGACATTTGTTGTCCCTGGTTGGTATTTAATAATTGGAGTAAAGCTTTGTATAAATGAATACCACCTTTTCATTGCTTTGTTTGGGTTTTTGTCGGATATAGAATACGCTAGCGGTTGATGATCAGTATGTATTTCTATTCCTACTACTCCGTATAAATAATTTCTGAGATTTTTTAATGCCCATACTATTGGTAATAATTCTTTTTTATTAGTTGCATACGCTTGTTCAGTTTTATTTAGGGTCTTTGATATAAACGTTATCGGTTTGCCCTCTTGTGATAGTACCGCTCCCAGTGCTACGTTTGAAGCGTCTGTAGTTAGAATAAATTTTTTACTATAATCTGGTTGGACTAATTCGATTTGATTTAATAAATTTTGTTTAAGGTCGTTAAACGCTTTTATGGCGGCATCATCTAACTGTATTAACATTTTTTTGGATATATTTTTTGATATTTTTCCATTTTGGCCTCCTAGATACGTGGTCAATGGTTTTGCTATAAAAGCATAATTGCGGACAAATTTTCTATAGTTGCTTGTTAACCCAAGCTTTAAACTTCTGAGTTCCCTAATATTTTTTGGTATTGGGTATTTTTGAATTGCTGCTATTTTTTCTGGGTCCGTTTTAATCACATTGTGTGAAACTACGTAACCAAGGAAGCTTGTCTCTTTTTAAAAAAATTTGGATTTTTCTAAGGAAATTTTCATGTTTGCTTCTAATAAAATGTTAACTATTTTGGCCAGATCGGTATAATGATCTTCTAATGAATTTGAAAAGATTATAATATCGTCCATATAGACGTGACAGATTTTTCCTACTTGATCTCTTAGTATATCATCCATGGCTCGTTGGAAAATTCTTGGGGCATTTGTTAACCCGAAAGGCATTCTCAGATATTCATATTTTCCGTTATTTATAGAAAAAGACGTTTTTTCTATGTCGGATTCTATCATAAGTAATTGGTGGAATCCCGATTCCAAATCAATTGTGGAAAAAAATTTTGCTTTTCCTAGATTGGCTAAAATAACGCTTGGGTCCTGAATTGGGTATCTATCAGGAATTGTATTTTCATTTAATTTTTTAAAGTCTATTACAAGTCTTAATTTTGGAGTGCCGTCTTCATTGTACCCCATTTTTGGCACTACAAATACTGGAGAATTATATGGGCTCCTGGGTCGAATTATATTTTCATCCAACATTCTTTTAATTTCTTTATTCACGAATTCGGACTTTGTGCTGTTTATTTCAACCTTGACTGAATCTGATTTGGATCCTTTTATCTTGTTGAAATATTTGTTAATCATGAATTCATTTAGAGAATGATTACTATTTTCCTCGGTGTGCGAAGTTTTTTCGTTACACACTTTATTATGAAAAAGTAACTTTTCCTCTTTCCCATGATAGCAAATGACACCTCTTTTCGTGTCTATTATTGCTCCTATTTTTCTCAGTAAGTTATAGCCGACTAACAAGTCAGTTTCTAACCCTTCGATTTCATAACAGATGTATTTTGTATTAAAAATTGTTATTATTTGGTAATATTTTATTATCGAGTATCCATTGACCGTTGATACTCTTTTGTGTATTGGAATTTCGTTTTTATTTGAAAATATTCTGCTATTAACGTAACGTAACGTATTCTGCTGTTGCGCCTGTATCGATTAACACTATAAATTCTTTGTTATATTTTTTGTTGATTCGTACTAAATAAGGTAGGTTTGTTCCTGACCTTCTTCTAAAAAACAATCTTCTTGTATGTTGTTAACTTTCATTGTTTTATTTTGCGGGTGATTTACTGTTCCCTCATGTAACCTTTTTATCGGAAAATTTGGACCATTTTGATTTTGTTGGAAAGTATTATTCGGACGACCAAAATTTTGTTCATTTGTGTGATTGAAATACGGACGATCTTGGGTTTGGGTTGCATAATTCCCTTGACGGAAATTATTTGATTGCCATTTAGGTCTATTAAGAATTTGGATTGATGGATCTATTTCCATTGGTTCTTCTTTTTGATGACCTTGGAAATTTTGTCTTTGGAAATTATTATGATCATGATTATTACGTTGAGGCCAATTTTGGTTTTGATGGTTCACCCATTGATAACCTGCCCGTGGTTATAATTTGGTTTTTGCTAGGCTGGATTGAACCTCAAGAAATTGGCTTGTTTATTTGTCTCAGTTTGAAAGCCATAATATCTGTTAGCAAATTGAGCTCTAAAATTATTTGACTCAAGCTCTTGAACTTTTGCTAGGGCATTAGGAAGATCAGTTGGATTTAGTGAGAACAAGGTTTCTGAAATTGATCCGTTCAAACCTGAGATAAAAATTCTTAAGGCGTTATTTCTAATTATCTTATTTGTTTCTTTTGTTATTTCGCTCTCTTTACCATATGTCATAATGGTTTTATTTATTAATAAGGTCATTTTTTTTATTAACTTCATTATAAAATTCTGTTACTGATAATTTACCCTGTCTTAGGATACTTAACTCTGCTTCTAGTACGTGGATTGGTCTTCTATCGTTGTAGATAAAATCCAGTCTAGATAATATGGCGTTAAAATTTAGTACTGTACCATGGTTTGTAGGCGCATCATGAGCCGTTCCCATGATTTTATTCCTCAATATTGTTAGTGCAATAAAATATTGTTCACTGTTTATTTTATATAATCCCATTGCTGTTTCTGCTGCCTCTCGCCAGCCTACATATTGGGTTTGCTCCCCGTAAAATTTGGGAAGTGCTTTTACCACCTCCAAAGTTGTTTCACAACTAACGTTCGAGTCAATTATCTGAACCTTTTAATCTTCTACTGAATTGTTTTTGTTTTCTAACTTCGAGGTTAGATAATCTACCTTTGCATTTAAATCATTCAATTGGACATTAATTAGTCTGTTTATTAATTCCATCGTTATGCTACTGCTACTACCTAGTCCACTACCTATCATGTGTGTGTTAGCTCCACCTCCGTTTGCCATGTTTCAATTTTCTAAACTTTTAATTATGTCTTCCAGATTGTTTTATTTTTAGTAATTTCTTTCTTTTTTGGTGTTGTATAATATGAATTTAGATATTACATCTATTATTAATAGCTAATAATTATAATTATCCTCACGGTGTTGGTAGCTCTTTTCTGGTTCTTTGATGTCTTCTTGTTTCCTTGCGGCTTCGTAGCTTTTTGATGTCGTCTCTCCCCTGCGTCTTCTCTCCTTCTTTATTCTTCTTACGATGGATATTGTTTTGTGATTTTAACTTTTTTATTATATTTTTATACTTTCTTGCGATTTTTGCAATTTATTGTTTTTTACACTTTCTTATTATTTGTATTTTATTGTGTTTTATTTATTTTTATATTTTTTTTTTTTGTCTTGTCTTTTTGTGATTTTATTGTGATTTTTTTACACTGTTTTTTTTTTATTTTGTTTTGATTGTCTTTTTGTGATATTATTGGGATTTTTGTGCAAATTATATGTTTTAATTCCCGATTTAAAATAAAAAAATAAAAATTAGGATTTTTATTTTATAAATTTTATTATTAAATTCAAGAATGAGTTATAGAGATATCCTATTGGATTGATCGTAGATTATAAACTGATTTTTCAAATTCAATTTTCTTATAACTATAGCTTTTATCGGTGACAGCGACGCTGGCAGCATAGATGGACTTTGGTTGAATAGTTTTGATTGGTCAGAGTTTTATGCTGACATGTAGGTTCCCAGGATGGGCACTTGTTTATGAATTTGGAGCAAAAGGGGTTTGATGTTTACGTCTACTGTCGTCGATAAAGGCGTGTGAATGGTTTATGTCTATGTTTATGTCTGGATGCCAATGATAATGCTATGGGAAAGGGTTTGTGTCTAGCCTATTTGAATTATTCCCACAGTAGGCTCTGGAATGTTGTTTATATATGATTTGATAGGTATGGCAGGGTATACTGGTTTTATGGAGGATTCGTTATCTAGGGTATTTGCAGATACATTAAGTGTATCTGTGGATACACTACTCGCCCCTCCTTTAGAAATTTCAACATCCTTGTTGAATTCGACAACAATTTCTTTGTGGTTGGCTAAACGCTTATAAGTGAATATTATATAAATTGTTATGCTTACAACTATAAGTATTAGGCTTAAAAATACAATCCATTTGTAGACAATATCTTGTTTTTGTTGTTTGATTAATGATTCTTTAAGTTTTAGAATTGGTGTTGGTTCATGTAGAGTTACATTGGTACTTGACAATATTATTTTATATTCATTTATATTCTTTGAAGTAGTGAATTTGATATTTCTTATTTCAAGTGTACATTGGCTTAATTGTATAATATTATTTCCTTCAATTGTTTTATTAAATAATTCACAATTTTGGTTAATTTGCGTTTTACTTAAATTATATGTTATTACAATATTTGGTTCAATGTATTTTATAAATTCTTTTTCTGAAATAAAAGTGTGTTGACAAATTGCTAATTGATTTGTAAGGATCTTTGAAATACATTGGTCAGTTACTAAATATTTTTGATCCATTACATCCACTAAAGGATTTGCAGAATTTTCCAAATAATAAACACTTTTATTATTATTCATAAAATATTCAAATTTATCATTTATGTCAATTTGGCGGCCTAAATTATCTGGATATTTAATTATTCTGTATTTTTGAGTTTCATTAAAAGATGTTGGTGTATGGGCTAAAATAAAAGTATTTTTGGTTTGACTGCATATCCAAGCTGAAGTCTTTATTGATAATAATTTTTCTTCATTAATGTCATCTAACTCTTCATGTTTTAATATTTTAGGATTAAATATTCCAATTCTTGTTAACTGAATCCCCATTTGTAAATCTTCAATGTATTCTAGAAAAATGTGTAAAGAGTATCTAAAAAGGTGCAAGGCTTCATTTTCCTCTTCTTCCCGTATTAATTTATTTATGTCTTCTGTATGTTTATTTATTATACCAATGATTTCATTAAATTCTGAATTTTCTATCATATTTTCTTTTATATTATTTAGTTTTACTTCTAATTCTTTTTTATCTTCTTCTGTTAGTGTACCAAACAAATATTTGTGAGCTGATCCTACAATATTTACTAATCCCCGTTTTTGTCTATTTGATGGGATAATCCCTTTTATTTCATGTTTTAATTGTTTAAGTGCTAAAGCTATATCTGGAATTGTTTTATATAAATTTTCATATTTTATAAATTCTTGGTATGTATTTTATATTTTTGTTTGATTTATTTCTATCATGTGGTGTTCGTAATTAAGAGGTATTTTTATAGTTCCTGTATTCAATAGTAAATAGCCATTTTTTGAAGTAATTGGGACAATACTAATTTGTTGAGCCGTTATTAATGGTAACGTTGTCCATGGTACTATTATTATCACTTTCAATATCAGAGTCAGAATTTTCAACATTTCTGGAATAACGAGAAAAATTGCGTTTTTTAAGTTTTTTAAATTTACTTTTGTGTTTTATTACTTTGTGACCCCTATTTATTTCCTGCCAGTGTTTTTCATCTTTTTGTATAATTTTTCCTGTTTTCTTAAATGGATTAACAAGTTTCGGCTTACGTTTCATATCTTTTTCAACTTTTGCATAATTTAAATCTACCTCATACTCTTCCCGTTTTTCATTAATTTTATCAATTTTTGATTCTTTTATTTTTTGGAAATTTTTATTAGGTTTCATACCGAAAATAAATATTTCGGCAGGGGTTCTACCTGTAGTGTCATGTGTTATTTCATGATTATAAACATATGTAGCTTTTTCGATATTCATGAGCTTGTCTTCCACATCATTAAGTGTATTTATGATTCGTAATTTTTCATTAATTGTTTTGTGAACTCTTTCTATATCAGCTATACCATTCTTGCTGCTAGTAATTTCGATCTCAATATTTTCTTTTTCAAACCAATTTTGTAATGATTTGCATACTAATCCGGGATCTTGATCCATTTTTATTATTTTTGGTTTACCTAACATATTAAATATTTTAAGTAATGCTTTTTTACTTTCGATCCAATCTGTGGTATGAGTTTCTATAATTGAAGAAACTAATTGAAGATATCAATACAAGTTAAAAATTTTCTTTGATCAATAAAATAATAGTCAATTACATATTTTTCACGGATATTTTTACTTTCAGGGGTTTTTTCAAATGTTAATGCCACTTTTCTATGTTCTGCCTTGCATAAATTACAAATATCGCATTTATTAATTATATTTTGGATTAATTTTTGTGCATCTGGAAAATAGTATTTAGCTTTAAAATCTTCATATGTTTTTTTAATACCTTGATGAATAGTTTTCTCATGAATATTAATTACTTTCTCGTGAAAATCTGCGTAGGTAGATATATTAGGAAGTATTACTGATGTTTTCATTAATTTTGTTCCCAAATTTGGTTTAATTAATTCCATGAAAGCCCTTTGAAATATTGCGAAATCTTCGTCATTATTTATGTACATTACAAAATTGTGTCCACATACAAATTTAAGAATAATATCTTTTGCTGTACGTTCCGTCATGTTACTATATTTTATTGTATTAATTGTTTTATTAAAATACCGGACTAATTTATTACTATCTTCATTTCCCTTTTGAAATATTAATTGGTGACTGAAAACATTAATTGGACGCTCTGTAATCTGAATACAATTGCCATTATCTTCTTGGGCGCTATGTATAGTAGCTCCTGTGCTTTGTAAATCATCTTCGTTTTGAAATGTTTCTTCTAGTTGTTCATTATTTGATTCTTTTTTAGGTAGCCTAGATAAGGCGTCTGCTACATAATTTTCCTTTCCTTTAATGTAATTCATACCACAATCATATTGACTAAGATATATTTTCCATTTTTGCAATTTCATATTAGGTTCTTTAATATTGTGTAACCAAACTAGTGGTTTATGATCGGATGTAATTTTAAATTTTCTTCCAAATAGATAGGGTCGGAAGTACTTAGTTGCCCAGACTACGGCTAATAACTCTTTTTCGATAGTTGAATAATTTATTTCATGATCATTTAATGTTCTACTTGCATAGCAAACTGGTCTACCTTCTTGAGCTAGGACAGCGCCTAAAGCATAATTACTAGCATCAGCAGTTAATTCAAATGTTTTTTCAAAATCTGGGTATCTAAGGATTGGATCATTTGTAATTAGTGTTTTTAATTTTTCAAATGCTTCAACGTAATTATTATCTTTGACATTTATTTTTGAACCCTTCTTAAGGCAATGGGTCATTGGTTTAGCAATTTTTGCAAATTCTCTAACAAACTTTCGGTAAAATCCACAAAGACCAATAAATGATTTAATTTATTTAGGAGTACTTGGAATTTTAAAATCGTGAATAGCTTGAATTTTATTTGGGTTTGTTTTAATTCCTTCAGTAGTAATTATATGGCCTAAAAATTCTGTTTCTCTTTTCATGAATTCGCATTTATCTAATTGAAGTTTAAGATTGGATTTTCTTAATCGGACGAAGACTTTTTGAAGGGATTGAATATGTTCTTGTAAGGAGGTCGAAAATATAATAATATCATCTAAATATACTAGGCAATGAGTTCCTATTATATCATGAAGAATATTATTCATACATCGCTGGAATGTAGCAGGAGCATTTTTTAAACCGAAAGGCATTCTAGTATATTAATAGTGTCCTTTCTTGGTGGAAAAGGCTGTTTTTTGAATTGATCTTGGGTCCATTTCAATTTGATGGAATCCCTTTGCCAGATTTAACGTTGTAAAATATTGACATTTTCCTAACTTATCTAGTATTTCATCCATATTGGGAATGGGGAATTTATCGTCAATAGTTATCTCGTTAAGTCCTCTGTAATCAATAGCCATACGAAATTTTGGAATGCCCGATGCATCCATTTTCTTGGGTACTATTACTATAGGACTACAATAAGGAGATTTAGATTTGCGGACAATACCTTGTTTAATCATATCTGCTATTTGGTTTTCTACTTCATTGTCATAAATATAGGGATAAGTATATGGTCTTCTATAAATGGGATCTTCATGTTTAGTTTTTATTTTATGTTTGATTTCATTTGTGAAGGTCAAATTGTCACCCTCATGATACTGAATATCAAAGAATTTGGACATTAGAGAATGTAGTGCCGATTTTTCCTCACTGTTGAGATGATCATCTCGAATATAACTAGTTTTTAATTCTGTTTCCAATGCGTAAATGTGTTCTTCATCCTCTAACATGTTTGTATAATTTTTGTTATGTTCCTTTATTATATTGATCATTGGAAATTCGTAATTATTTAGTTTAACAGTATTCTTTCCAAAATCTATTTGGGCTGATGTAAGGTTTAAAATATTACGTCCTAAAAGAAAATCGTAATGATTGGAAAATTCTTTGACAAAAAATTTTTGTTTTGATTTGAATAATTTTGGAATTATAAATTCAATGGATTTATTCAAAGTGACTGAATTTCCTACTGTTTGAACTTTTATATTATTCTCTTTAATTGGATATTTTAAAAAATTTTCATTTATTAAACTTATACTGGAACCTGTGTCAATAAGGCAAATGCATGGTCTATTATCAATTTTTATTTTTATTGCTGTTGTGTTTCTTCCGAGGCTTGTGTCTGAAAATTTTCAACTATTTCCATTGGTTCTGGTCTATTCTGTTGGTCTGATTGTTTTTGAGGAACATTAACAGACCGATTATAATTTGGAGAGTTTTGACCTGAAGGATTTTGAGAGTATCTATAATTATTATTATAGTTTGAATTAAAATTTCTATTTGAATCAAAAGTATTTTGTCTTTGTTGATAATTATATGTCCCACGACTCCTATTGTTTCCTACCTTCTGATTGAAATTTTGGTTTCTGTCCCTTTGATTATTATTAGAATTATTAGTATTAGAAGTATTAGATGTGGAGACCATTGGTATATTATATCGATTTTCAACACTTTGGGAAAAATTATATATATCATCATCATCATAAAGACCTACAGCTTGAGCAGCTTGTTTTAATTTAGTTGGAGTTGATATATCGTATTTGCATATAGATATGTACACTCGTAATGGTAATTTTTCACGAATTACTTCTGCTATATGATCACCTAATACTCTTGAAAATATAACAGTGTTTGCTGCATTATTATCCAGACTTAACTTATTACAAATTTTACTTGTCTGTTTGTCTAAATCATCAATAAACTTACGTAAACTATTTTGATTTTTAATTTTATGTAAATCCATGATCATGAGATGTGGGGGTTTTGATGAGTTGAATTCACTGATGAGTAAGGTTCTTAATTCATTCCAGTCCTGAGTTGAATTCCTAAGAAGAATTGTACGTGCAGGTCCAACGATGAGGTTTAGGATAGCTCCTTGAATGATTTCATTCTGAGTAGACGATGTTGTTTTGTATTGGGTAATCAAGTTATCAACACTTTTTATAAATAGTGCTAAATACATTGTATCACCATCAAATTTGTCAATTTGTTTTAGTTGCATGAAGAAATGATTCATATTGCTGTCAGACAGGATGTGCCTTGCTGCAGCTGATGTGGATGCTTGTTCAGATTGCATTTTAAAGTTTATTTATTTAATTTGGTATATATATGTTTAAATTGTCTTGATTATATTAATAATTTTATTTTATTTGTTTATTTCAAATAGACATTAGAAATCCTCATTCGTGATTTAACTAATGCTGAGTTCTCTGGTATTAAAAATGTTTTTATTTAATGTTTATTGCACTTCACACTAGAAATCCTCATTCGTGATTTCACTAATGTTTAGAAATGTTTATAGATTCGTTTTGCGGATACAATAAATTCGCGATGTATTTAGTTCGATACTTAAAACACGCGAGGATAATTGTATCCTACCGACTGCGCCAATTATATGTTTTAATTCCCGATTTAAAATAAAAAAATAAAAATTAGGATTTTTATTTTATAAATTTTATTATTAAATTCAAGAATGAGTTATAGAGATATCCTATTGGATTGATCGTAGATTATAAACTGATTTTACAAATTCAATTTTCTTATAACTATAGCTTTTATCGGTGACAGCGACGCTGGCAGCATAGATGGACTTTGGTTGAATAGTTTTGATTGGTCAGAGTTTTATGCTGACATGTAGGTTCCCAGGATGGGCACTTGTTTATGAATTTGGAGCAAAAGGGGTTTGATGTTTACGTCTACTGTCGTCGATAAAGGCGTGTGAATGGTTTATGTCTATGTTTATGTCTGGATGCCAATGATAATGCTATGGGAAAGGGTTTGTGTCTAGCCTATTTGAATTATTCCCACAGTAGGCTCTGGAATGTTGTTTATATATGATTTGATAGGTATGGCAGGGTATACTGGTTTTATGGAGGATTCGTTATCTAGGGTATTTGCAGATACATTAAGTGTATCTGTGGATACACTACTTGCACTGTCTTTTTTTTATTTTTAAATCTTTTTTGGTTTCTTTGTTAACAATATTAATTGTTTATTTTATTGAAATATTATTTTGAATATTTAATTTTATTTCACTTAGTTTTTTTTGTTTTTCACTTTATTTAGATAGATGCTTTTCCTTTCTATTTTTATGCATTTTGTTTTTTTTTTTTTTTTAAGTTTTTTATCGGTTTACCATCAAACCTCGGCTTAAGAGAGAAACCTCAAAAAGGGCTATTTGTAAATCTAAACCATTGTCCAAAGAGACATTAAGAGAAGGGACAATTGGCTGATGCAAAAGTTGACTCATTGGTGAAAACTGATAAGATCGGAAGATATATCAAATTCGGACGGTCGGCGGCGAGCCGGTTTTCTTGCTTATTAGTCTGGCTCAGACCGTGGAAAAGTTTCAGAAATATGATTACAGTTAGAGCTGGATGTTTAGTCTGGGATAATTGCTTGGTGTCAGACACTAATGAGGGGAAGATTGACAAACAGGATATGACTCATCCAGCAGAGGCTTCTGCGATTTAAAATTATGTTTATATATTGTATTAGATTAGTTAAGCTAGGGGTTGGATAACATTGGATTTGACGACGAAATCACAAGTCAAATCTTCAGTATTATTATCATGAGTTGTTCGTCCGTAGAGCGTTATGCGGCAACTACGTCAAACTTGAACTCACGGGAGTAACGGTAGGTCCCGGAGTCGTAGTCAAAACCGTAAATAGTCCTGACTAAATTTACCTGGATTCTGCAAGGGACTGCTCGGGTTGGCCAGACGCTTGCTGTGATCAGGCATGAGTTGATGTGGCGTGCTTGAAGTCCTGGGGTGGTTTTCCTCAAGTACCGGTGGGATGGTGGTTCGGCGGATTCCTTATCGGCCGGTCCTACTGGCGGTCCGTTTCACGGGAGCAACACTCGAAGTAGGTTAGATAGTGCGGGGTCGGCTGGTGGTCCGGTTTTACGGTAGCAACACTCGAGCTAGACTGGTATGCCGCGAGATCTCCTCGTGGTCCGTTTCAAGGGAGCAACACTCGGAGTAATGATATGACGCGGGGTCTACTTGTGGTCCGGTTTTACGGTAGCAACACTAGAAGTAGACTGGTATGCCGCGGATTCTACTTGTGAACCGTTTTACACAGGATCACTAGAAGTAGGTTGATTTTAAGTGCCGTGGACACTGAGTAACGAGACGATTGACTCTGATTTCGGAACTGTCTTTATTTCAGAAGAATAACTCTTATATAAGATGCTAAATTATACATCATTAAATCTAAGAAAGGTCAAAGTTCTGGACGTGCTAAACTAAGGTTAATGCCAGGGTCACCCACCTCTGAGTCTGCTGACTCAGATTGTTTGTTCATGTACTGCTTGCGCATTTCGGCTTAGCTGGCTGGTTTTTACTTGCATCGGTCAGTCGGTCATTCTTCCCGCTGATATGCTGCTTCTGCTTTTGGCGCCGTCTACTAGTGCTGGGTTAATAGGTTGGATATAGTTTTATGCTTATTACTAATTGTTTATAGGTGAGAAAATCGGTTAGTGGGTTTGTATATTGCGACATGCTGATGCATATTGATTGGATCAAATTACTAAGTGTGCATATAGGGTAGTAGGTCTTGGCACTAGGTGCCAACATTCTCCCCCCCCATTGAGGTACTCAATAATAGGGGCTGTGCGTTGTTGTTGGACCGTCTTAGTGAACCGATGTGTACCCTTGCGCTAGAAAATATTGTGTATCTTAAAACTAATTACTAAAATCTAAAGTTACTACAAAAAAAATTTTGAATCATGTGGGTGAGATCTCTACCAACGATAATTCTATCCGACCTGTTGTCTCCTTCGCCTTGTTGCGCGCCCTCGTAACCATTCTCCTTGGGCATCCCATGAAGTACTACACCTTTTTTCTGGTTGGTCAGTGCGCATACAGGACTCTTGGTCCTCTCTTGACCTTGCTTCTTGCTCCCTTTCGGAGATGCATGTTACCCATGCCAGATTGGAGGTGACTTCTACTCCTTGAATTTCTTTGGTTACTGGCCCTTTCACTCTGTGCTCTTTAGTTGTGAGTTGACAACCTTGGGCTTGTGGATTGGGGTCCGTCTGCGGCTCTCCTTGTTGATCTTGTCGTGGCTCGTTAGCTTCTTGTTGATCCGCAACGAGTGGGGAACTATGTACTCTTCCGGATTTTACTATTTGCTCCTTGCCGACGTATGCACTCAAACTTTGTCGTGGCTCGTTAGCTTCCGGTGTCCAAGCCGTCGTATTACCGACGACTTGTTCTACTTTGCTATTAGGAGCTGATGCCGGTCGCACTGGCCCCATCACAATCCATCCAAGCGCGGTATTTTTTAGTAGTGGTTGTCCTTCTCCCAAATATGTCTGTTGTGGCCTCATAAGCTGGGAGATGATTTCGGCGCCCAACAACAGATCAATATTCTGGGGCTGCGTAAATTCAGGATCGGCTAAGCGCAACTGAGGTGAGATATTTCTTGGCGCTTGAATAGGGTGGGATGGTTGATTGGGCATTATTTCCGGTAGTACAACGACGTTGATTTGATCTTCGAAGTCAGTTTTTCCTAATCTTGTTGTTGTTCCTCCCAGTGCAGCGATGTTCAGGGTTGATGGCTCCAATTGTAGTCCAAGTGTGTCAGCCATCCTTCTGGTGATTATGTTAATCTGTGATCCAGAATCTAGGAGTGTGCGGCATTGCTGATGGGTTCCGGCTGGGCCATGTACTGCCACTTGGGCGGTTGGTAAAAGAACGGTGGGCTTATCTGTAAGCAGGGCTGTGGCTGAACACACCCATCGTGATGAACTGGATCGAAGTGGAGCCGCCGACGTATTTTTCTGCATTGTTACTTGACTGGTTGCCTGACGCTCAAGGTTTTCTAACATCTGCTTCAGAGATTGTCGATTGGTTGGATCGGTGACTGCTAGTTCTAGAGCTGACAGCGTGTGTGGATCCAATCTTTCCTCAATGATGTGTATCAAGATTGGGTCCCAGTTGTCTGTTGACACTTTGAGTGCGTCGAGAGTGGCGACCGTTCGGAGCACGGTATCATGTAAGCTGCGCAGCTGGTCCGCTGATCCATTTGTTCTGGGGTGTCCGAAAAGCTCTTGAATCGCGGATTTAATCAACAGCCGTTCATTGTGGTATCGATTCTTTAGTCGTTGCCATGCATCCTGGTAACTGGTCTGTCCGCCAATCGACGTTGCGATTAGGTTTTGTGCTTCACCTGTTACATGATTCTCCAAATGACGGTATTTTACTGCATCACTGTAGTCTTGATCGTGGATGCATTCCGTAAAAATTTCGTAGAATCGTAGCCAATACCGGTAGTCTCCGTCAAACTTTGGAATTTCTACTGGTGGTATTACAAACGGAGGTGCAATCGCGAGTTTTTGTGTTGATGCTGAAGTTGATTTCGATTCTTCGCTCAAAAACGAAAAATATTCTGCTCGTACAACCTGAAATCTGTCATCGGTGTGTCCATCATTTTTTATGGCTGGTTCCAGGTCGATGAGATCATGGTATCCCGTGACGATTTCCTTCCATAGCTCCTTCATGTGTTGTCTGACGTGTGTGGACACTTCCCGTCCTTCGGTGCGGTTGCACAGCAAGTCTTCCATATCGTCTAATCGTCCTTCATGTCTTCGTTTTAATGATGTTAATCGAAGGTCTTCTCCTTCGTTTCCTCGTGATGATTGTGCCTTCGGCTCGAGATTTTCGCCTGTTTTCCGGGGCCTTTGTGACGGGCCTGACACTGATGGGATTCCATCCGAAAATATTGCTTCATATTTTTTCACAAGCTCTTCTAGCGCTTTTGCCTTTGTGAAATACTCATTCTCAGGACTTAGTGCTAGCTCCTTGAGCTTGGCATCATTTTTTTTAAACTGGGTCCATGAGTGAGTGAGCTGTCTGAGTTTCTCTTCGAAGTATCCTCCCTTGAGTTTACGCTCTGCGGAGTCCTTAGTGAAGTTTCTTATTAGCCTTTGGATGACTATGTTGCTTTCAATTTGCTCATCAATGAGCATTTGGATTACGGGGTCTGATTCTGATCCCATTGTTGCAATGTATCTCTCCTCTCTCCTTTTTCTTTTTTTTTTTTTTTTTTTTTTTCGTTGAGTTAAATTGCGTTGAGGTTTGTGTTCAAGTTGTGATCCTAAAGGATCACGTCGGGGTCACCAAATGTTCGTCCGTAGAGCGTTATGCGGCAACTACGTCAAACTTGAACTCACGGGAGTAACGGTAGGTCCCGGAGTCGTAGTCAAAACCGTAAATAGTCCTGACTAAATTTACCTGGATTCTGCAAGGGACTGCTCGGGTTGGCCAGACGCTTGCTATGATCAGGCATGAGTTGATGTGGCGTGCTTGAAGTCCTGGGGTGGTTTTCCTCAAGTACCGGTGGGATGGTGGTTCGGCGGATTCCTTATCGGCCGGTCCTACTGGCG
Source organism: Drosophila ananassae (assembly GCF_017639315.1). Classification (NCBI taxonomy): domain Eukaryota; kingdom Metazoa; phylum Arthropoda; class Insecta; order Diptera; family Drosophilidae; genus Drosophila; species Drosophila ananassae. The sequence goes on along the minus strand of NW_025319110.1, from coordinate 100,272 downwards.
GTCCGTTTCACGGGAGCAACACTCGAAGTAGGTTAGATAGTGCGGGGTCGGCTGGTGGTCCGGTTTTACGGTAGCAACACTCGAGCTAGACTGGTATGCCGCGAGATCTCCTCGTGGTCCGTTTCAAGGGAGCAACACTCGGAGTAATGATATGACGCGGGGTCTACTTGTGGTCCGGTTTTACGGTAGCAACACTAGAAGTAGACTGGTATGCCGCGGATTCTACTTGTGAACCGTTTTACACAGGATCACTAGAAGTAGGTTGATTTTAAGTGCCGTGGACACTGAGTAACGAGACGATTGACTCTGATTTCGGAACTGTCTTTATTTCAGAAGAATAACTCTTATATAAGATGCTAAATTATACATCATTAAATCTAAGAAAGGTCAAAGTTCTGGACGTGCTAAACTAAGGTTAATGCCAGGGTCACCCACCTCTGAGTCTGCTTGACTGAATCTGATTTGGATCCTTTTATCTTGTTGAAATATTTGTTCATCATGAATGCATTTAGAGAATGATTACTTTTTTCCTCGGTGTGCGAAGTTTTTTCGTTACACACTTTATTATGAAAAAGTAACTTTTCCTCTTTCCCATGATAGCAAATGACACCTCTTTTCGTGTCTATTATTGCTCCTATTTTTCTCAGTAAGTTATAGCCGACTAACAAGTCAGTTTCTTAGTTGTTATTATTTGGTAATATTTTATTATCGAGTATCCATTGACCGTTGATACTCTTTTGTGTATTGGAATTTCGTTTTTATTTGAAAATATTCTGCTATTAACGTAACAAGCTGTTGCGCCTGTATCGATTAACACTATAAATTCTTTGTTATATTTTTTGTTGATTCGTACTAAATAAGGTAGGTTTGTTCCTGACCTTCTTCTAAAAAACAATCTTCTTGTATGTTGTTAACTTTCATTGTTTTATTTTGCGGGTGATTTACTGTTCCCTCATGTAACCTTTTTATCGGAAAATTTGGACCATTTTGATTTTGTTGGAAAGTATTATTCGGACGACCAAAATTTTGTTCATTTGTGTGATTGAAATACGGACGATCTTGGGTTTGGGTTGCATAATTCCCTTGACGGAAATTATTTGATTTCCATTTAGGTCTATTAAGAATTTGGATTGATGGATCTATTTCCATTGGTTCTTCTTTTTGATGACCTTGGAAATTTTGTCTTTGGAAATTATTATGATCATGATTATTACGTTGAGGCCAATTTTGGTTTTGATGGTTCACCCATTGATACCCTGCCCGTGGTTTATTATAATTTGGTTTTTGCTGGGCTGGATTGAACCTCAAGAAATTGGCTTGTTTATTTGTCTCAGTTTGAAAGCCATAATATCTGTTAGCAAATTGAGCTCTAAAATTATTTGACTCAAGCTCTTGAACTTTTGCTAGGGCATTAGGAAGATCAGTTGGATTTAGTGAGAACAAGGTTTCTGAAATTGATCCGTTCAAACCTGAGATAAAAATTCTTAAGGCGTTATTTCTAATTATCTTATTTGTTTCTTTTGTTATTTCGCTCTCTTTGCCATATGTCATAATGGTTTTATTTATTAATAAGGTCATTTTTTTATTAACTTCATTATAAAATTCTGTTACTGATAATTTACCCTGTCTTAGGATACTTAACTCTACTTCTAGTACGTGGATTGGTCTTCTATCGTTGTAGATAAAATCCAGTCTAGATAATATGGCGTTAAAATTTAGTACTGTACCATGGTTCGTAAGCGCATCATGAGCCGTTCCCATGATTTTATTCCTAGATCATCTACCTTTGCATTTAAATCATTCAATTGGACATTAATTAGTCTGTTTATTAATTCCATCGTTATGCTACTGCTACTACCTAGTCCACTACCTATCATGTGTGTGTTAGCTCCACCTCCGTTTGCCATGTTTAAATTTTCTAAACTTTTAATTATGTCTTCCAGATTGTTTTATTTTTAGTAATTTCTTTCTTTTTTGGTGTTGTATAATATGAATTTAGATATTATATCTATTATTAATAGCTAATAATTATAATTATCCTCATGGTGTTGATAGATCTTTTCTCTTTTGTTTCCTTGCGGCTTCGTAGCTTTTTGATGTCGTCTCTCCCCTGCGTCTTCTCTCCTTCTTTATTCTTCTTACGATGGATATTGTTTTGTGATTTTAACTTTTTTATTATATTTTTATACTTTCTTGCGATTTTTGCAATTTATGGTTTTTTACACTTTCTTATTATTTGTATTTTATTGTGTTTTATTTATTTTTATATATTTTTTTTTGTCTTATTGTCTTTTTGTGATTTTATTGTGATTTTTTTACACTGTTTTTTTTTATTTTGTTTTGATTGTCTTTTTGTGATTTTATTGGGATTTTTGTGCACTGTCTTTTTTTAATTTTTTTTATCTTTTTTGGTTTCTTTGTTAACAATATTAATTGTTTATTTTATTGAAATATTATTTTGAATATTTAATTTTATTTCACTTAGTTTTTTTTGTTTTTCACTTTATTTAGATAGATGTTTTTCCTTTCTATTTTTATGCATTTTGTTTAATGTATTTTTTTAAAAGTTTTTTGTTATTTATTATAATTATTATATTCCTTTTTATACCCTTGCAGAGGGTATTATAATTTTGGTCAAAAGTGTGCAACGCAGTGAAGGAGACATCTCCGACCCTATAAAGTATATATATTCCTGATCAGGATCACCTCCTGAGTTGATATGAGCATGTCCGTCTGTCCGTCTGTCCGTCTGTCTGTCTGTCGGTTTCTACGCAAACTAGTCTCTCAGTTTTGGAGCTATCGAGTTGAAACTTTGCACACATCCTTCTTTCCTTTGCAGGTAGTATATAAGTCGGAACGGCCGGGATCGGTCGACTATATCCTATAGCTGCCATATAACTGATTGATCGGAAATGCCATAACTTTGGTGTTTTTTAAGTTAGAGGGTTGGGGCTTTCCACACATGTTATATTTGACCAAAATATCTTGTCTACAAAATTTCATAAGGATCGGCTGACTATATCCTATAGCTGTTATACAACGATCGGAATTGGCATAACTTTGGTGTTTTTTAAGTTAGAAAGCTGGGACTTGGTACAGATTACTGTTTGGGCAACATAATTCAATATGCCAAATTTCATAAGGATCGGCCGACTATATACGATCCCCTATATATCTAATAATTTAAAATGCGTGGCGCCACTTAGCGGACTGCGACTGAACTGCAAGGGTATATCGGGCGGAGCCGAAGTTAGCTTTCCTTTCTTGTTTTAATATAATCTTTTTGGGAGTTGTCTTTTGTGGGTTAACTTTCACCGATTTTCTATGGGAACTTATGAGTTTTCTTAGGACCACGCCGGTATTTCTGTTTAAATTAATTTTTTATTTCATTAATTTTTTTATTTTGAAACACCTTTTTTTAGCATGGCCCCACGTTGGGCGCCAGTTAAATTTGTTCCGAAGTTTATTTTTAAAAAAATAATTTTTATTTTATTTCTTATATTTTAACAAACTTTCACTTAAATCGACTTTTAATGTTAAACCCACTTTTCACTCCACGATTATATTTTATTTGAGCTTAGTGCGATCCCGATTCAAGACTCAATCAAGACAAGACTGACTTTGCTGATCTTATCGGTTTACCATCAAACCTCAGCTTAAGACAGAAACCTCAAAAAGGGCTATTTGTAAATCTAAACCATTGTCCAAAGAGACATTAAGAGAACGGACAATTGGCTGATGCAAAAGTTTACTCATTGGTGAAAACTGATAAGATCGGAAGATATGTCAAATTCGGACTGTCGGCGGCGAGCCGGTTTTCTTGTTTATTAGTCTGGCTCAGACCGTGGAAAAGTTTCAGAAATATGATTACAGTTAGAGCTGAATGTTTAGTCTGGGATAATTGCTTGGTGTCAGACACTAATGAGGGGAAGATTGACAAACAGGATATGACTCATCCAGCAGAGGCTTCTGCGATTTAAAATTATGTTTATATATTGTATTAGATTAGTTAAGCTAGGGGTTGGATAACATTGGATTTGACGACGAAATCACAAGTCAAATCTTCAGCATTATTATCATGAGTTTTAATAGAAACATTATCACTTGAAGCGTCGGACTTTGTGCTGTTTATTTCAACCTTGACTGAATCTGATTTGGATCCTTTTATCTTGTTGAAATATTTGTTCATCATGAATTCATTTAGAGAATGATTACTTTTTTCCTCGGTGTGCGAAGTTTTTTCGTTACACACTTTATTATGAAAAAGTAACTTTTCCTCTTTCCCATGATAGCAAATGACACCTCTTTTCGTGTCTATTATTGCTCCTAATTTTCTCAGTAAGTTATAGCCGACTAACAAGTCAGTTTCTAACCCTTCGATTTCATAACAGATGTATTTTGTATTAAAAATTGTTATTATTTGGTAATATTTTATTATCGAGTATCCATTGACCGTTGATACTCTTTTGTGTATTGGAATTTCGTTTTTATTTGAAAATATTCTGCTATTAACGTAACGTATTCTGCTGTTGCGCCTGTATCGATTAACACTATAAATTCTTTGTTATATTTTTTGTTGATTCGTACTAAATAAGGTAGGTTTGTTCCTGACCTTCTTCTAAAAAACAGTCTTCTTGTATGTTGTTAACTTTCATTGTTTTATTTTGCGGGTGATTTACTGTTCCCTCATGTAACCTTTTTATCGGAAAATTTGGACCATTTTGATTTTGTTGGAAAGTATTATTCGGACGACCAAAATTTTGTTCATTTGTGTGATTGAAATACGGACGATCTTGGGTTTGGGTTGCATAATTCCCTTGTCGGAAATTATTTGATTGCCATTTAGGTCTATTAAGAATTTGGATTGATGGATCTATTTCCATTGGTTCTTCTTTTTGATGACCTTGGAATTTTGTCTTTGGAAATTATTATGATCATGATTATTACGTTGAGGCCAATTTTGGTTTTGATGGTTCACCCATTGATACCCTGCCCGTGGTTTATTATAATTTGGTTTTTGCTGGGCTGGATTGAACCTCAAGAAATTGGCTTGTTTATTTGTCTCAGTTTGAAAGCCATAATATCTGTTAGCAAATTGAGCTCTAAAATTATTTGACTCAAGCTCTTGAACTTTTGCTAGGGCATTAGGAAGATCAGTTGGATTTAGTGAGAACAAGGTTTCTGAAATTGATCCGTTCAAACCTGAGATAAAAATTCTTAAGGAGTTATTTCTTATTATCTTATTTGTTTCTTTTGTTATTTCGCTCTCTTTACCATATGTCATAATGGTTTTATTTATTAATAAGGTCATTTTTTTATTAACTTCATTATAAAATTCTGTTACTGATAATTTACCCTGTCTTAGGATACTTAACTCTGCTTCTAGTACGTGGATTGGTCTTCTATCGTTGTAGATAAAATCCAGTCTAGATAATATGGCGTTAAAATTTAGTACTGTACCATGGTTTGTAAGCGCACCATGAGCCGTTCCCATGATTTTATTCCTCAATATTGTTAGTGCAATAAAATATTGTTCACTGTTTTTTTTATGTAATCCCATTGCTGTTTCTGCTGCCTCTCGCCAGCCTACATATTGGGTTTGCTCCCCGTAAAATTTGGGAAGTGCTTTTACCACCTCCAAAGTTGTTTCACAACTAACGTTCGGGTCAATTATCTGAACCTTGTAATCTTCTACTGAATTGTTTTTGTTTTCTAACTTCGAGGTTAGATCATCTACCTTTGCATTTAAATCATTCATTTGGACATTAAATAGTCTGTTTATTAATTCCATCGTTATGCTACTGCTACTACCTAGTCCACTACCTATCATGTGTGTGTTAGCTCCACCTCCGTTTGCCATGTTTCAATTTTCTAAACTTTTAATTATGTCTTCCAGATTGTTTTATTTTTAGTAATTTCTTTCTTTTTTGGTGTTGTATAATATGAATTTAGATATTATATCTATTATTAATAGCTAATAATTATAATTATCCTCACGGTGTTGGTAGCTCTTTTCTGGTTCTTTGATGTCTTCTTGTTTCCTTGCGGCTTCGTAGCTTTTTGATGTCGTCTCTCCCCTGCGTCTTCTCTCCTTCTTTATTCTTCTTACGATGGATATTGTTTTGTGATTTTAACTTTTTTATTATATTTTTATACTTTCTTGCGATTTTTGCAATTTATTATATCCCTTACACTTATAATATCCAATCAGCCAACCTTATATTTTGCCCATCTTTCGATCAAAGTGGTGTGTTATCGGATCTTCTTAAGATTAAGCCCGTGTATTCGCCAGGCCCTGATGGAGTACCAGGCTGTGTTCTGAAGTACTGCGCCGAGGCACTGTGCAAACCGCTTGTTAAACTCTTTAATCTATCGCTGGAAACTTCGATCTTTCCCCTTATGTGGAAGGAATCCTTCATTATTCCGCTGCGTAAAAAAGGGAAAAAATCCGACGCTGCTAATTATAGAGGCATCTCTAAATTGTCAGCAATTCCAAAGCTTTTTGAAAAACTTATCACTCCACATTTGCAACACCTATGTAGTTCAATAATAACTCCGTGCCAGCATGGCTTCATGAAGCGCCGCTCCACCACTACCAACTTATTGGAGCTAACATCTTTTATCACGGATGGCTTCCTGAATGGCTTACAAACAGACGTCATATACACTGACTTCAGTAAAGCATTTGACTCTGTTAACCATTCGCTTCTTATAAGTAAACTCAGTCTTTTGGGATTCCCAACTGATCTTCTTATGTGGATTTCGAGCTACTTATCAAGGAGAACCCAACGTGTTTTCTTTAAAGATGTTACCTCGCGTGTAGTCCGCGCCACATCGGGGGTGCCCCAAGGAAGCCATCTTGGACCCCTACTTTTTACTCTGTTTATTAACGACTTGCCTCTTGCCTTAACTAATTCACTTGTACTTATGTACGCTGATGACGTTAAGCTATGCCTTCAGTATAAATTCACTAGCGCCCAGTCTAGACTTCAATCCGATTTGGATAAACTTCAAAATTGGTGTTTAGCAAATAACCTAAAGCTTAATGGATCGAAATGTAAACTTATGTCTTTTTACCGATCTAGTCCTCACCAGGCTATGTACTTTCTCTATGGGAACGCCTTAGAACGATTAACTCAGGTTAACGATCTAGGTGTCCTATTAGATTTGAAACTTAAATTTACCGACCATGTATCTACCATGGTTAATAAAGCCATGGGTGTGCTTGGTTTTATTAAAAGATGGTCAAAAGAATTTAATGACCCGTACATAACTAAAACGTTATATACATCACTGGTCCGTCCGATTCTAGAGTATGGATCGTGTGTCTGGCGTCCTCAATATGGAGTACACCAAGATCACATTGAATCTGTACAAAAAAACTTCCTTACTTTTGCTCTTAGGGGACTTAATTGGGATGCAAATCTTTACCTCCCCTCTTATCATAGTAGACTTTTACTAATCAACTTACCATCATTAACAAATCGTAGAACGATGCTGGGTGTCATGTTTCTATATAATCTTATTTATGGAAATATAGACAGCCAGCATTTACTAACACGTTTAAATTTTAACATTCCTAGTAGAAGGACCAGAAACTTTCGTCCTCTACTCCTCAGCCATTGTAGTTCGACATATGCCCAACACGATCCGTTCAGGGTATTATGTTCGGACTACAATGGTCTCTACCACATCTTATCACTTTGCTCTACTAACAATCTTAAATCGCTTATATTAACCGCCTTATCTATGCAACACCCTTCCTCGTAATATCTTTCTCCTATTCCTCGCTTATCTGTCTCGGATCTATTCCCGCGATTCGAGCCGTACGTTACGCGGCAGCGTCCCTCGGTCGGTTGGACGGGAGGTGGGCTGTACGTATGCAGTGGGAACCGCGCAAAAAAAAAAAAAAATTGTTTTTTACACTTTCTTATTATTTGTATTTTATTGTGTTTTATTTATTTTTAAATATTTTTTTTTGTCTTGTCTTTTTGTGATTTTATTGTGATTTTTTTACACTGTTTTTTTTTTTTATTTTGTTTTGATTGTCTTTTTGTGATATTATTGGGATTTTTGTGCACAGTTTTTTTTTATTTTTAAATCTTTTTTGGTTTCTTTGTTAACAATATTAATTGTTTATTTTATTGAAATATTATTTTGAATATTTAATTTTATTTCACTTAGTTTTTTTTGTTTTTCACTTTATTTAGATAGATGTTTTTCCTTTCTATTTTTATGCTTTTTGTTTAATGTATTTTTTTAAAAGTTTTTTGTTATTTATTATAATTATTATATTCCTATTTTTAATATAATCTTTTTGGGAGTTGTCTTTTGTGGGTTAACTTTCACCGATTTTCTATGGGAACTTATGAGTTTTCTTAGGACCACGCCGGTATTTCTGTTTAAATTAATTTTTTATTTCATTAATTTTTTTATTTTGAAACACCTTTTTTTAGCATGGCCCCACGTTGGGCGCCAATTAAATTTGTTCCGAAGTTTATTTTTAAAAAAATAATTTTTATTTTATTTCTTATATTTTAACAAACTTTCACTTAAATCGACTTTTAATGTTAAACCCACTTTTCACTCCACGATTATATTTTATTTGAGCTTAGTGCGATCCCGATTCAAGACTCAATCAAGACAAGACTGACTTTGCTGATCTTATCGGTTTACCATCAAACCTCGGCTTAAGAGAGAAACCTCAAAAAGGGCTATTTGTAAATCTAAACCATTGTCCAAAGAGACATTAAGAGAACGGACAATTGGCTGATGCAATAGTTGACTCATTGGTGAAAACTGATAAGATCGGAAGATATATCAAATTCGGACTGTCGGCGGCGAGCCGGTTTTCTTGTTTATTAGTCTGGCTCAGACCGTGGAAAAGTTTCAGAAATATGATTACAGTTAGAGCTGGATGTTTAGTCTGGGATAATTGCTTGGTGTCAGACACTAATGAGGGGAAGATTGACAAACAGGATATGACTCATCCAGCGGAGGCTTCTGCGATTTAAAATTATGTTTATATATTGTATTAGATTAGTTAAGCTAGGGGTTGGATAACATTGGATTTGACGACGAAATCACATGCACCAAACTTTGCGGTGGGACGACGTAGTCATTTTCATCCAGGTAACTCTTCATTTGTGATCACAAACTCTGTGATGCCCATTCTCACGTGAGAAACTCCTGCCCAAGGTTTTTAAGCTTGTCGCCTAAGGTCAATTAGCGCCTAGCGACGCTGTTTTTCGTTCAGCGCGCGCCGCCGTCAATTCTCTTGTCGCTAAGGATAGTTTTGGTGATGTGGTGTTGCTAGCCACTGCCAATATTCTGGTTAGGAACCGCTCCGGAGTTCTACTGCCCTGACGAGCGCTGCTCGATTCTGGCTCGCAGGTGCATCTAGTCACTTGAACGCTGACGGACCTGTTGCAGCTACGGAAGATAAGTTCTCCGGTGACTGTATCCGGTATAGGTTACGCAGGGTTCTCTACAGTTCGATTTTCTGTGCAAGTCAGTTTGCAATCCCAAAGCTCTATCTACTCCGCACAATTAACTGCGATCATAGCCTCCAACATCACTGACTTTCAGCCACATTTGGACATTGGACGTCAGCTCTTGGAAAATTCCCGCGGGATTATTTTACGAGCTGCTTTGTGTGGGGCAAATTCATCTGCCTCCTGGTTTGCATTCAATCAAAAAAACTCGGCTCGGTTGGATTGTTTGGGGAGGCGGACGCCTACGCGCCGGGTACTCATATGGGAAGACGTGGAGTTGCAAATAATATTAGATCGTCCTTTAACATCACTAATTCTCATTCCCCTGCCTGTATATTATGTGGTGGGTGGTCTCACGTAGAGTCAGCATATTATGGAAAGCTAAATCACATATTTCACAGTGTAATCTATTTATACACATTTTTTTATTTTCTCCGAGGTTTGTGAGGTACAGGTCCAAGTCGAAGCTTAAGAATGGAGCATGTAACAATGTTTTCGGACTTGGGGTTCTAAGCCTGAACTCTGGGAATACTTGGATTTTTACGGTTTCTGGTTTGATTGCGCTTTTGGGATCCATGTATTCAGGTGTCTAGTCGATATTTGAATAAAATATTATCTATTTCGTGATGATTGGATTTAATCTGGTTATTTTTGTACAGGTGTCACAAAGGTGAGAAGACCTTATTCCTTGTCTATTAAATTGAGTTCTATCTAAGCTATTGAACTTCCTATTTCTCCTTTGTTCCACTTGCCTGCTCGTCCCAAAGGAAAATCAATTAAAAATTCATTAAATTTGATTTCGAAGGTGAATAATTTTAGAGCACCTTATACATAATTTGTGCCGAGCAAGATAAAAAGCTTTTTCCCAATCGCTGACCCAAACGGATTGTCTGCTCCAAAAATGTAAACTTTTATAAGTCCTTTTTATACCAGTAGCCCGTTTCCATGCCAACCGAAAAAAGCATCAGAGTAACCTAAGGATTTATGTTATTAACATTTTTTCTGTCTTAGTAGGCCGTTCCTTTTAGAAAGTTTGTGGACCGCTTTGAAAATATTTCCAGAGCTCAGTCTGCCTCTGGCCGACAACGTGTGAACATATATTTTTATTTCACACAAAAAACATTTTTATTTTCTTTTTCAATTTTTTATATTATTTATTTTACTTTATTTAATTCATCAAGATAAGCAATCACATCCAGATATTCCGTTCAGTTCTTCCGAAATATTTTGTATTTTTATTGGCTCTGAATTGGGTAATCTAATGGGCTCCGAGGTTTCCTCGCTCTTGTCATAATCTGAGCAGTTACGACTCTGACATCCTTGTTACCTCATTTTCTTTTTTATTTATTTTTTGTATTAAGGCTTAGTTTTACGAACCAATCGTTAATCCACTCTAGAATTCGAAATCGCTTAGCAAAAAAACAAAAAAAAAGGCGGGGAATATATTTTGGGTATTTCTAAAATAAATCATATTATTTCCTTAAATTTATTTCCTTTACTTATTTTAATGTTCAATCGCTGAACATCCTATTATTCCCCTTGAGATCTTCAGAGATATTTTTATTTTACAATAACTACGTGCCATGTCTTTCGGTTTTCAGCAGATACGATTCTGTCATCACATTTTGATTATCTGGTATATATATTATCTAGCAATCGCCCTAGGAGTAAGAAACCTGGCCGATCTGCCCCGTTTTCTTATTTTTTTATATTTCCAAAGCCATCAAAAAATTTGTTATTTTATTTAGTTTCCTTATTTTTTGTTTATTTTTATTTTTTCTCCAAGTTGGTCCATATTCCTGTAGTGCCCAAGACCGCCTCTAGACGGGTAATGTTAAAAATACCGTTATTTTATTCTTTTCAATCCTTTTGACTCGGTTTTGCATTGTTTCTAATTTGGGAAAGTCCAAAAATTAAGTTTGTTGCCTTTGGAATACATACTAGAGCTTGCGCAAGCTGCTGTATTCATTTGAAGCAGAAAATTTGTGAAACTCGAATGAAGTAATTATTTTGTAAAAAGTGCAAAATATAAATATTTTTTTTAAATATTATAAATAGTTTGCCGGTGGAATAAAAAATTGTACCGTGTTGTTGAGAGTCTCAAGGACGCAAAAAGCGTAAAAATAAGCTTTCGTTAGAGAATAAGCTTAGAATAAGCTTTCCCGTCTAGAGGCGGTCTGGGGACAATTCGGGAAAAAAAATTTATAAAGTGATTTAGAAAGGGAAGTAACTTATGACATATTTAAGTACGAATAACTGCTTGAATAATGAATTAATTGATTAATGTTAATAAGTTATTAGCTCTTTCCGACGTGGAGATTAAAAAATTATTAAATTCTATTGATTTTGGCATTGATACCATGACATTGGTCTATGTTGGGTGGAGAGATTTGTGTAACTTCAAGCGGAAGTCCTACTCCTTTTGCAAAATGGTTGTCACCCTCAAGTGCGATTGCGTCCAATTCACCTCAAGCATAGAAACGCAAACGTAAAGCGCCTGCTGATCATAATACTGCTCATGTTAAAGAAAGCACAATAGCTGAATGTGGATCGGTTTGGACTATGGATCCAAAAGCACCGCTTTTCAAAAAGACGTTGTGGTACCAAATGAACCTATTCATGGATATATCTGCAATATCCTTTAATGAGCCTGACCTCGGAGAAATTCAAAATCTGTATACGCCATTCAAGTGTTTTCAATTTTTATCCCCTTGCAGAGGGTATTATAATTTTGGTCAAAAGTGTGCAACGCAGTAAAGGAGACATCTCCGACCCTATAAAGTATATATATTCTTGATCAGGATCCCCCCCTGATTCGATATAAGTATGTCCGTCTGTCTGTCGGTTTCTACGGAAACTAGTCTCTCAGTTTTAAAGCTATCCTTGAAACTTCGCACACATCCTTCTTTTCCTTGCAGGAAGTACATAAGTCGGAACGGCCGGGATCGGGCGACTATATCCTATAGCTGCCATATAACTGAACGATCGAAAATGGCACAACTGCAAGGGTATATCAAGGGTTCGGCTCCGCCCGAAGTTAGCTTTCCTATCTTTTTTTATACCCTTGCAGAGGGTATTATAATTTTGGTGAAAAGTGTGCAACGCAGTGAAGGAGACATCTCCGACCCTATAAAGTATGTATATTCTTGATCAGGATCACCTCCTGAGTCGATATGAGCATGTCCGTCTGTCCGTCTGTCGGTTTCTACGGAAACTAGTCTCTCAGTTTTAAAGCTATCCTTGAAACTTCGCACACATCCTTCTTTTCCTTGCAGGAAGTACATAAGTCGGAACGGCCGGGATCGGGCGACTATATCCTATAGCTGCCATATAACTGAACGATCGAAAATGGCACAACTGCAAGGGTATATCAAGGGTTCGGCTCCGTCCGAAGTTAGCTTTCCTTTCTTTTTTTTTATTATACTATTATTGAACATATCACTTAGCAAACAAATTTGTATGCTGTCCAAAAAAATCCAATACTTCGTTTTCCACAAAAAATTTAGAAATTTGCATTTTAATGACAACAGTAAGTTGCCCTCCAAGGATTCGGCCGACCACGATCCTTTATACAAAATACGACCGCTCGCGACTCATTTCAATGATCATATAAAAAAACCTCTTGACGAGGTAAAGTACCGGTGACGAACCTGCATTCAAAACCCAAAATATCTGATATCAATTTTAGCGACGAAAATATGCTATATAGGTGTACAAAATTGCATATAAAAAATATTCTTGTTCGGCACGTGACTGATTTTTTTTTTGTTTTTCTTGCACGTGCCGAACAAGAATATTTTTTATATTCAATTCAATTTTCAAATTCAATTTTCTTATAACTATAGCTTTTATCGGTGACAGCGACGCTGGCAGCATAGATGGACTTTGGTTGAATAGTTTCGATTGGTCAGAGTTTTATGCTGACATGTAGGTTCCCAGGATGGGCACTTGTTTATGAATTTGGAGCAAAAGGGGTTTGATGTTTACGTCTACTGTCGTCGATAAAGGCGTGTGAATGGTTTATGTCTATGTTTATGTCTGGATGCCAATGATAATGCTATGGGAAAGGGTTTGTGTCTAGCCTATTTGAATTATTCCCACAGTAGGCTCTGGAATGTTGTTTATATATGATTTGATAGGTATGGCAGGGTATTCTGGTTTTATGGAGGATTCGTTATCTAGGGTATTTGCAGATACATTAAATGTATCTGTGGATACACTACTCGCCCCTTCTTTAGAAATTTCAACATCCTTGTTGAATTCGACGTTTTATTTAATAATTCACAATTTTGGTTAATTGGCGTTTTACTTAAATTATATGTTATTACAATATTTGGTTCAATGTATTTTATAAATTCTTTTTCTGAAATAAAAGTGTGTTGACAAATTGCTAATTGATTTGTAAGGATCTTTGAAATACATTGGTCAGTTACTAAATATTTTTGATCCATTACATCCACTAAAGGATTTGCAGAATTTTCCAAATAATAAACACTTTTATTATTATTCATAAAATATTCAAATTTATCATTTATGTCAATTTGGCGGCCTAAATTATCTGGATATTTAATTATTCTGTATTTTTGAGTTTCATTAAAAGATGTTGGTATATGGGCTAAAATAAAAGTATTTTTGGTTTGACTGCATATCCAAGCTGAAGGGTTTATTGATAATAATTTTTCTTCATTAATGTCATCTAACTCTTCATGTTTTAATATTTTAGGATTAAATATTCCAATTCTTGTTAACTGAATCCCCATTTGTAAATCTTCAATGTATTCTAGAAAAATGTGTAAAGAGTATCTAAAAAGGTGCAAGGCCTCATTTTCCTCTTCTTCCCGTATTAATTTATTTATGTCTTCTGTATGTTTATTTATTATACCAATGATTTCATTAAATTCTGAATTTTCTATCATATTTTCTTTTATATTATTTAATTTTACTTCTAATTCTTTTTTATCTTCTTCTGTTAGTGTACCAAAAATTTGTGAGCTGATCCTACAATATTTACTAATCCCCGTTTTTGTCTATTTGATGGGATAATCCCTTTTATTTCATGTTTTAATTGTTTAAGTGCTAATGCTATATCTGGAATTGTTTTATATAAATTTTCATATTTTATAAATTCTTGGTATGTATTTAATATTTTTGTTTATTTATTTCTATCATGTGGTGTTCGTAATTAAGAGGTATTTTTATAGTTCCTGTATTCAATAGTAAATAGCCATTTTTTGAAGTAATTGGGACAATACTAATTTGTTGAGCCGTTATTAATGGTAACGTTGTCCATGGTACTATTATTATCACTTTCAATATCAGAGTCAGAATTTTCAACATTTCTGGAATAACGAGAAAAATTGCGTTTTTTAAGTTTTTTAAATTTACTTTTGTGTTTTATTACTTTGTGATCCCTATTTATTTCCTGCCAGTGTTTTTCATCTTTTTGTATAATTTTTCCTGTTTTCTTAAATGGATTAACAAGTTTCGGCTTTCGTTTCATATCTTTTTCAACTTTTGCATAATTTAAATCTACCTCATACTCTTCCCGTTTTTCATTAATTTTATCAATTTTTGATTCTTTTATTTTTTGGACATTTTTATTAGGTTTCATACCGAAAATAAATATTTCAGCAGGTGTTCTACCTGTAGTGTCATGTGTTATTTCATGATTATAAACATATGTAGCTTTTTCGATATTCATGAGCTTGTCTTCAGCATCATTAAGTGTATTTATGATTCGTAATTTTTCATTAATTGTTTTGTGAACTCTTTCTATATCAGCTATACCATTCTTGCTACTAGTAATTTCGATCTCAATATTTTCTTTTTCTAACCAATTTTGTAATGATTTGCATACTAATCCGGGATCTTGATCCATTTTTATTATTTTTGGTTTACCTAACATATTAAATATTTTAAGTAATGCTTTTTTACTTTCGATCCAATCTGTGGTATGAGTTTCTATAATTGAAGAAACTAATTGAAGATATCAATACAAGTTAAAAATTTTCTTTGATCAATAAAATAATAGTCAATTACATATTTTTCACGGATATTTTTACTTTCAGGTGTTTTTTCAAATGTTAATGCTACTTTTCTATGTTCTGCCTTGCATAAATTACAAATATCGCATTTATTAATTATATTTTGGATTAATTTTTGTGCATCTGGAAAATAGAATTTAGCTTTAAAATCGTCGTATGTTTTTTTAATACCTTGATGAATAGTTTTCTCATGAATATTAATTACTTTCTCGTGAAAATCTGCGTATGTAGATATATTTGGAAGTATTACTGATGTTTTCATTAATTTTGTTCCCAAATTTGGTTTAATTAATTCCATGAAAGCCCTTTGAAATATTGCGAAATCCTCGTCATTATTTATGTACATTACAAAATTGTGTCCACATACAAATTTAAGAATAATGTCTTTTGCTGTACGTTCCGTCATGTTACTATATTTTATTGTATTAATTGTTTTATTAAAATACCGGACTAATTCATTACTATCTTTATTTCCCTTTTGAAATATTAATTGGTGACTGAAAACATTAATTGGACGCTCTGTAATCTGAATACAATTGCCATTATCTTCTTGGGCGCTATGTATAGTAGCTCCTGTGCTTTGTAAATCATCTTCGTTTTGAAATGTTTCTTCTAGTTGTTCATTATTTGATTCTTTTTTAGGTAGCCTAGATAAGGCGTCTGCTACATAATTTTCCTTTCCTTTAATGTAATTCATACCACAATCATATTGACTAAGATATATTTTCCATTTTTGCAATTTCATATTAGGTTCTTTAATAGGTTCCAAACTAGTGGTTTATGATCGGATGTAATTTTAAATTTTCTTCCAAATAGATAGGGTCGGAAGTACTTAGTTGCCCAGACTACGGCTAATAACTCTTTTTCGATAGTTGAATAATTTATTTCATGATCATTTAATGTTCTACTTGCATAGCAAACTGGTCTACCTTCTTGAGCTAAGACAGCTCCTAAAGCATAATTACTAGCATCAGCAGTTAATTCAAATGTTTTTTCAAAATCTGGATATCTAAGGATTGGATCATTTGTTATTAGTGTTTTTAATTTTTCAAATGCTTCAACGTAATTATTATCTTTGACATTTATTTTTGAACCCTTCTTAAGGCACTGGGTCATTGGTTTAGCAATTTTTGCAAATTCTCTAACAAACTTTCGGTAAAATCCACAAAGACCAATAAATGATTTAATTTGTTTAGGAGTACTTGGAATTTTAAAATCGTGAATAGCTTGAATTTTATTTGGGTTTGTTTTAATTCCTTCAGTAGTAATTATATGGCCTAAAAATTCTGTTTCTCTTTTCATGAATTCGCATTTATCTAATTGAAGTTTAAGATTGGATTTTCTTAATCGGACGAAGACTTTTTGAAGGGACTGAATATGTTCTTGTTAGGAGGTTGAAAATATAATAATATCGTCTAAATATACTAGGCAATGAGTTCCTATTATATCATGAAGAATATTATTCATACATCGCTGGAATGTAGCAGGAGCATTTTTTAAACCGAAAGGCATTCTAGTATATTAATAGTGTCCTTTCTTGGTGGAAAAGGCTGTTTTTTGAATTGATCTTGGGTCCATTTCAATTTGATGGAATCCCTTTGCCAGATTTAACGTTGTAAAATATTGACATTTTCCTAACTTATCTAGTATTTCATCCATATTGGGAATGGGGAATTTATCGTCAATAGTTATCTCGTTAAGTCCTCTGTAATCAATAGCCATACGAAATTTTGGAATGCCCGATGCATCCATTTTCTTGGGTACTATTACTATAGGACTACAATAAGGAGATTTAGATTTGCGGACAATACCTTGTTTAATCATATCTGCTATTTGGTTTTCTACTTCATTGTCATAAATATAGGGATAAGTATATGGTCTTCTATAAATGGGATCTTCATGTTTAGTTTTTATTTTATGTTTGATTTCATTTGTGAAGGTCAAATTGTCACCCTCATGATACTGAATATCAAAGAATTTGGACATTAGAGAATGTAGTGCCGATTTTTCCTCACTGTTGAGATGATCATCTCGAATATAACTAGTTTTTAATTCCGTTTCCAATGCGTAAATGTGTTCTTCATTCTCTAACATGTTTGTATAATTTTTGTTATGTTCCTTTATTATATTGATCATTGGAAATTCGTAATTATTTAGTTTAACAGTATTCTTTCCAAAATCTATTTGGGCTGATGTAAGGTTTAAAATATTACGTCCTAAAAGAAAATCGTAATGATTGGAAAATTCTTTGACAAAAAATTTTTGTTTAGATTTAAATAATTTTGGAATTATAAATTCAATGGATTTATTCAAAGTGACTGAATTTCCTACTGTTTGAACTTCTATATATTATTCTCTTTAATTGGATATTTTAAAAAATTTTCATTTATTAAACTTATACTGGAACCTGTGTCAATAAGGCAAATGCATGGTCTATTATCAATTTTTATTTTTATTGCTGTTGTGTTTCTTCCGAGGCTTGTGTCTGAAAATTTTCAACTATTTCCATTGGTTCTGGTCTATTCTGTTGGTTTGATAGTTTTTGAGGAACATTAACAGACCGATTAAAATTTGGAGAGTTTTGACCTGAAGGATTTTGAGAGTATCTATAATTATTATTATAGTTTGAATTAAAATTTCTATTTGAATCAAAAGTATTTTGTCTTTGTTGATAATTATATGTCCCACGACATTATTATAATTTTGACTCCTATTGTTTCCTACCTTCTGATTGAAATTTTGGTTTCTGTCCCTTTGATTATTATTAGAATTATTAGTATTAGGAGAATTAGATGTGGAGACCATTGGCATATTATATCGATTTTCAACACTTCGGGAAAAATTATATATATCATCATCATCATAAAGACCTACAGCTTGAGCGGCTTGTTTTAATTTAGTTGGAGTTGATATATCGTATTTGCATATAGATATGTACACTCGTAATGGTAATTTTTCACGAATTACTTCTGCTATATGATCACCTAATACTCTTGAAAATATAACAGTGTTTGCTGCATTATTATCCAGACTTAACTTATTACAAATTTTGCTTGTCTGTTTGTCTAATTCATCAATAAACTTACGTAAACTATTTTGATATTTAATTTTATGTAAATCCATGATCATGAGATGTGGGGGTTTTGATGAGTTGAATTCACTGATGAGTAAGGTTCTTAATTCATTCCAGTCCTGGGTTGAATTCCTAAGAAGAATTGTACGTGCAGGTCCAACGATGAGGTTTAGGATAGCTCCTTGAATGATTTCATTCTGAGTAGACGATGTTGTTTTGTATTGGGTAATCAAGTAATCAACACTTTTTATAAATAGTGCTAAATACATTGTATCACCATCAAATTTGTCAATTTGTTTTAGTTGCATGAAGAAATGATTCATATTGCTGTCAGACAGGATGTGCCTTGCTGCAGCTGATGTGGATGCTTGTTCAGATTGCATTTTAAAGTTTATTTATTTAATTTGGTATATATATGTTTTTATTTTTTAAATTGTCTTGATTATATTAATAATTTTATTTTATAGACATTAGAAATCCTCATTCGTGATTTAACTAATGCTGAGTTCACTGGTATTAAAAATGTTTTTATGTAATGTTTGTTGCACTTCACATTAGAAATCCTCATTCGTGATTTCACTAATGTTTAGAAATGTTAATAGATTCGTTTTGCGGATACAATAAATTCGCGATGTATTTAGTTCGATACTTAAAACACGCGAGGATAATTGTATCCTACCGGCTGCGCCAATTATATGTTTTAATTCCCGATTTAAAATAAAAAAATAAAAATTAGGATTTTTATTTTATAAATTTTATTATTAAATTCAAGAATGAGTTATAAAGATATCCTATTGGATTGATCGTTGATTATAAACTGATTTTACAAATTCAATTTTCTTATAACTATAGCTTTTATCGGTGACAGCGACGCTGGCAGCATAGATGGACTTTGGTTGAATAGTTTTGATTGGTCAGAGCTTTATGCTGACATGTAGGTTCCCAGGATGGGCACTTGTTTATGAATTTGGAGCAAAAGGGGTTTGATGTTTACGTCTACTGTCGTCGATAAGGCGTGTGAATGGTTTATGTCTATGTTTATGTCTGGATGCCAATGATAATGCTATGGGAAAGGGTTTGTGTCTAGCCTATTTGAATTATTCCCACAGTAGGCTCTGGAATGTTGTTTATATACGATTTGATAGGTATGGCAGGGTATACTGGTTTTATGGGGGATTCGTTATCTAGGGTATTTGCAGATACATTAAGTGTATCTGTGGATACACTACTCGCCCCTCCTTTAGAAATTTCAACATCCTTGTTGAATTCGACAGCAATTTCTTTGTGGTAGGCTAAACGCTTATAAGTGAATATTATATAAATTGTTATGCTTACAACTATAAGTATTAGGCTTAAAAATACAATCCATTTGTAGACAATATCTTGTTTTTGTTGTTTGATTAATGATTCTTTAAGTTTTAGAATTGGTGTTGGTTCATGTAGAGTTACATTGGTACTTGACAATATTATTTTATATTCATTTATATTCTTTGAAGTAGTGAATTTGATATTTCTTATTTCAAGTGTACATTGGCTTAATTGTATAATATTATTTCCTTCAATTGTTTTATTAAATAATTCACAATTTTGGTTAATTTGCGTTTTACTTAAATTATATGTTATTACAATATTTGGTTCAATGTATTTTATAAATTCTTTTTCTGAAATAAAAGTGTGTTGACAAATTGCTAATTGATTTGTAAGGATCTTTGAAATACATTGGTCAGTTACTAAATATTTTTGATCCATTACATCCACTAAAGGATTTGCAGAATTTTCCAAATAATAAACACTTTTATTATTATTCATAAAATATTCAAATTTATCATTTATGTCAATTTGGCGGCCTAAATTATCTGGATATTTAATTATTCTGTATTTTTGAGTTTCATTAAAAGATGTTGGTATATGGACTAAAAAAAAAGTATTTTTGGTTTGACTGCATATCCAAGCTGAAGTCTTTATTGATAATAATTTTTCTTCATTAATGTCATCTAACTCTTCATGTTTTAATATTTTAGGATTAAATATTCCGATTCCTGTTAACTGAATCCCCATTTGTAAATCTTCAATGTATTCCAGAAAAATGTGTAAAGAATATCTAAAAAGGTGCAAGGCCTCATTTTCCTCTTCTTCCCGTATTAATTTATTTATGTCTTCTGTATGTTTATTTATTATACCAATGATTTCATTAAATTCTGAATTTTCTATCATATTTTCTTTTATATTATTTAATTTTACTTCTAATTCTTTTTTATCTTCTTCTGTTAGTGTACCAAACAAATATTTGTGAGCTGATCCTACAATATTTACTAGTCCCCGTTTTTGTCTATTTGATGGGATAATCCCTTTTATTTCATGTTTTAATTGTTTAAGTGCTAAAGCTATATCTGGAATTGTTTTATATAAATTTTCATATTTTATAAATTCTTGGTATGTATTTAATATTTTTGTTTGATTTATTTCTATCATGTGGTGTTCGTAATTAAGAGGTATTTTTATAGTTCCTGTATTCAATAGTAAATAGCCATTTTTTGAAGTAATTGGGACAATACTAATTTGTTGAGCCGTTATTAATGGTAACGTTGTCCATGGTACTATTATTATCACTTTCAATATCAGAGTCAGAATTTTCAACATTTCTGGAATAACGAGAAAAATTGCGTTTTTTAAGTTTTTTAAATTTACTTTTGTGTTTTATTACTTTGTGACCCCTATTTATTTCCTGCCAGTGTTTTTCATCTTTTTGTATAATTTTTCCTGTTTTCTTAAATGGATTAACAAGTTTCGGCTTACGTTTCATATCTTTTTCAACTTTTGCATAATTTAAATCTACCTCATACTCTTCCCGTTTTTCATTAATTTTATCAATTTTTGATTCTTTTATTTTTTGGAAATTTTTATTAGGTTTCATACCGAAAATAAATATTTCGGCAGGGGTTCTACCTGTAGTGTCATGTGTTATTTCATGATTATAAACATATGTAGCTTTTTCGATATTCATGAGCTTGTCTTCCACATCATTAAGTGTATTTATGATTCGTAATTTTTCATTAATTGTTTTGTGAACTCTTTCTATATCAGCTATACCATTCTTGCTGCTAGTAATTTCGATCTCAATATTTTCTTTTTCAAACCAATTTTGTAATGATTTGCATACTAATCCGGGATCTTGATCCATTTTTATTATTTTTGGTTTACCTAACATATTAAATATTTTAAGTAATGCTTTTTTACTTTCGATCCAATCTGTGGTATGAGTTTCTATAATTGAAGAAACTAATTGAAGATATCAATACAAGTTAAAAATTTTCTTTGATCAATAAAATAATAGTCAATTACATATTTTTCACGGATATTTTTACTTTCAGGTGTTTTTTCAAATGTTAATGCTACTTTTCTATGTTCTGCCTTGCATAAATTACAAATATCGCATTTATTAATTATATTTTGGATTAATTTTTGTGCATCTGGAAAATAGTATTTAGCTTTAAAATCTTCATATGTTTTTTTAATACCTTGATGAATAGTTTTCTCATGAATATTAATTACTTTCTCGTGAAAATCTGCGTAGGTAGATATATTAGGAAGTATTACTGATGTTTTCATTAATTTTGTTCCCAAATTTGGTTTAATTAATTCCATGAAAGCCCTTTGAAATATTGCGAAATCTTCGTCATTATTTATGTACATTACAAAATTGTGTCCACATACAAATTTAAGAATAATATCTTTTGCTGTACGTTCCGTCATGTTACTATATTTTATTGTATTAATTGTTTTATTAAAATACCGGACTAATTTATTACTATCTTCATTTCCCTTTTGAAATATTAATTGGTGACTGAAAACATTAATTGGACGCTCTGTAATCTGAATACAATTGCCATTATCTTCTTGGGCGCTATGTATAGTAGCTCCTGTGCTTTGTAAATCATCTTCGTTTTGAAATGTTTCTTCTAGTTGTTCATTATTTGATTCTTTTTTAGGTAGCCTAGATAAGGCGTCTGCTACATAATTTTCCTTTCCTTTAATGTAATTCATACCACAATCATATTGACTAAGATATATTTTCCATTTTTGCAATTTCATATTAGGTTCTTTAATATTGTGTAACCAAACTAGTGGTTTATGATCGGATGTAATTTTAAATTTTCTTCCAAATAGATAGGGTCGGAAGTACTTAGTTGCCCAGACTACGGCTAATAACTCTTTTTCGATAGTTGAATAATTTATTTCATGATCATTTAATGTTCTACTTGCATAGCAAACTGGTCTACCTTCTTGAGCTAGGACAGCGCCTAAAGCATAATTACTAGCATCAGCAGTTAATTCAAATGTTTTTTCAAAATCTGGGTATCTAAGGATTGGATCATTTGTAATTAGTGTTTTTAATTTTTCAAATGCTTCAACGTAATTATTATCTTTGACATTTATTTTTGAACCCTTCTTAAGGCAATGGGTCATTGGTTTAGCAATTTTTGCAAATTCTCTAACAAACTTTCGGTAAAATCCACAAAGACCAATAAATGATTTAATTTATTTAGGAGTACTTGGAATTTTAAAATCGTGAATAGCTTGAATTTTATTTGGGTTTGTTTTAATTCCTTCAGTAGTAATTATATGGCCTAAAAATTCTGTTTCTCTTTTCATGAATTCGCATTTATCTAATTGAAGTTTAAGATTGGATTTTCTTAATCGGACGAAGACTTTTTGAAGGGACTGAATATGTTCTTGTAAGGAGGTCGAAAATATAATAATATCATCTAAATATACTAGGCAATGAGTTCCTATTATATCATGAAGAATATTATTCATACATCGCTGGAATGTAGCAGGAGCATTTTTTAAACCGAAAGGCATTCTAGTATATTAATAGTGTCCTTTCTTGGTGGAAAAGGCTGTTTTTTGAATTGATCTTGGGTCCATTTCAATTTGATGGAATCCCTTTGCCAGATTTAACGTTGTAAAATATTGACATTTTCCTAACTTATCTAGTATTTCATCCATATTGGGAATGGGGAATTTATCGTCAATAGTTATCTCGTTAAGTCCTCTGTAATCAATAGCCATACGAAATTTTGGAATGCCCGATGCATCCATTTTCTTGGGTACTATTACTATAGGACTACAATAAGGAGATTTAGATTTGCGGACAATACCTTGTTTAATCATATCTGCTATTTGGTTTTCTACTTCATTGTCATAAATATAGGGATAAGTATATGGTCTTCTATAAATGGGATCTTCATGTTTAGTTTTTATTTTATGTTTGATTTCATTTGTGAAGGTCAAATTGTCACCCTCATGATACTGAATATCAAAGAATTTGGACATTAGAGAATGTAGTGCCGATTTTTCCTCACTGTTGAGATGATCATCTCGAATATAACTAGTTTTTAATTCTGTTTCCAATGCGTAAATGTGTTCTTCATCCTCTAACATGTTTGTATAATTTTTGTTATGTTCCTTTATTATATTGATCATTGGAAATTCGTAACTATTTAGTTTAACAGTATTCTTTCCAAAATCTATTTGGGCTGATGTAAGGTTTAAAATATTACGTCCTAAAAGAAAATCGTAATGATTGGAAAATTCTTTGACAAAAAATTTTTGTTTTGATTTAAATAATTTTGGAATTATAAATTCAATGGATTTATTCAAAGTGACTGAATTTCCTACTGTTTGAACTTTTATATTATTCTCTTTAATTGGATATTTTAAAAAATTTGCATTTATTAAACTTATACTGGAACCTGTGTCAATAAGGCAAATGCATGGTCTATTATCAATTTTTATTTTTATTGCTGTTGTGTTTCTTCCGAGGCTTGTGTCTGAAAATTTTCAACTATTTCCATTGGTTCTGGTCTATTCTGTTGGTCTGATTGTTTTTGAGGAACATTAACAGACCGATTATAATTTGGAGAGTTTTGACCTGAAGGATTTTGAGAGTATCTATAATTATTATTATAGTTTGAATTAAAATTTCTATTTGAATCAAAAGTATTTTGTCTTTGTTGATAATTATATGCCCCACGATTATTATAATTTTGACTCCTATTGTTTCCTACATTCTGATTGAAATTTTGGTTTCTGTCCCTTTGATTATTATTAGAATTATTAGTATTAGAAGTATTAGATGTGGAGACCATTGGTATATTATATCGATTTTCAACACTTCGGGAAAAATTATATATATCATCATCATCATAAAGACCTACAGCTTGAGCAGCTTGTTTTAATTTAGTTGGAGTTGATATATCGTATTTGCATATAGATATGTACACTCGTAATGGTAATTTTTCACGAATTACTTCTGCTATATGATCACCTAATATTCTTGAAAATATAACAGTGTTTGCTGCATTATTATCCAGACTTAATTTATTACAAATTTTACTTGTCTGTTTGTCTAAATCATCAATAAACTTACGTAAACTATTTTGATATTTAATTTTATGTAAATCCATGATCATGAGATGTGGGGGTTTTGATGAGTTGAATTCACTGATGAGTAAGGTTCTTAATTCATTCCAGTCCTGGGTTGAATTCCTAAGAAGAATTGTACGTGCAGGTCCAACGATGAGGTTTAGGATAGCTCCTTGAATGATTTCATTCTGAGTAGACGATGTTGTTTTGTATTGGGTAATCAAGTTATCAACACTTTTTATAAATAGTGCTAAATACATTGTATCACCATCAAATTTGTCAATTTGTTTTAGTTGCATGAAGAAATGATTCATATTGCTGTCAGACAGGATGTGCCTTGCTGCAGCTGATGTGGATGCTTGTTCAGATTGCATTTTAAAGTTTATTTATTTAATTTGGTATATATATGTTTTTTTATTTTTTAAATTGTCTTGATTATGTTAATAATTTTATTTTATTTGTTTATTTCAAATAGACATTAGAAATCCTCATTCGTGATTTGACTAATGCTGAGATCCCTGGTATTAAAATTTTTTTATGTAATGTTTGTTGCACTTCACACTAGATATCCTCATTCGTGATTTCACTAATGTTTAGAAATGTTTATAGATTCGTTTTGCGGATACAATAAATTCGCGATGTATTTAGTTCGATACTTAAAACACGCGAGGATAATTGTATCCTACCGACTGCGCCAATTATATGTTTTAATTCCCGATTTAAAATAAAAAAATAAAAATTAGGATTTTTATTTTATAAATTTTATTATTAAATTCAAGAATGAGTTATAAAGATATCCTATTGGATTGATCGTTGATTATAAACTGATTTTACAAATTCAATTTTCTTATAACTATAGCTTTTATCGGTGACAGCGACGCTGGCAGCATAGATGGACTTTGGTTGAATAGTTTTGATCTGTCAGAGTTTTATGCTGACATGTAGGTTCCCAGGATGGGCACTTGTTTATGAATTTGGAGCAAAAGGGGTTTGATGTTTACGTCTACTGTCGTCGATAAAGGCGTGTGAATGGTTTATGTCTATGTTTATGTCTGGATGCCAATGATAATGCTATGGGAAAGGGTTTGTGTCTAGCCTATTTGAATTATTCCCACAGTAGGCTCTGGAATGTTGTTTATATACGATTTGATAGGTATGGCAGGGTATACTGGTTTTATGGGGGATTCGTTATCTAGGGTATTTGCAGATACATTAAGTGTATCTGTGGATACACTACTTGCATTATATGCTCTGTGGGGGCATATGCATATGCATATATGCTTTCTACTCATAAAATTTTGCATTCTTCTCATTAAGACATGAGGCACTGAAATACAAAGCAGAATTACATCAAAAGTTGCCATCAAGCAACAAAGTTCGAGGTTAGCCGCGTGGAGAGCGTCGTGGTTCCTAACACGGAGGGCCTGGGTTCGAGTCCAACTTGAGTCAATGTTTACGTCTTACTTTTTTAGGCCCTTTTTTATTTGGATTTTATTTTTTAATAAATAAACTAAAATCTGAAAAGATATACTCCATATTTTTTAGGGTATAGACCAAATATATGCAGACTCCAAAAAGCAAAGTCGCCAATCAAATACACACACATGTATAAGTAAATGCAAGCTCCACAGGAGGCTGTACAAAATGGGTAGCTGCACTTGGGGGACTATATCTTGAGTTAACGGATTTTGCCATATATGAGCGATATATCAAAAGTTGCGTCATCTCAAAAGCTATCTACACGTGCAATATAAAAAGGATCAGTCGACCAAATTTTGAAAAATTATTTTTTTTCTTAAAAAAAAAGTTTATTTTCAGTGTATTTTTTTTTGTGTACTATATAGACGTTTGGTCTCAAAGAAAGTGAAATTGATATTTAAAATTTTAACGGTGTAAAGCTCTTTTTAATATCTTTCTTAATTATAAAGTTATGAGTATTTTCATTAACAAAGTTTTTTTTGACGTAAGCTTAAGGTATTTCAAAAAGTTGTAGAACAATAGTTGCTCATATGATAGTAACAAACATTTTCCAATTTTTTTCAGGATTGTTAAGTAAAAAATAGTGCAAACAGACAAACCGACAACTGGCTTCATTTTGAAGAAGAAGAAAAAATCGAATTTTGCGAATAGCTTCTGAATGAAATGTCGGATCGGGGCAATTGAGGTACCAATCGACGCGTATTTAGCTCTAGAATGCGAATGTATAAAAATATTCTATCTGGGGACTAAAATGTGTCCACCAGCCCCACTTTAGTGATAAAAAATTTTTTTACTTTCACCCTAATTTCTCCCAAACCAAATAACTTTTGGAATATGTTTCAACAAAATTTATCTAATTGAAACAATACCTTTCGATTGGTATATCATTCATTTAGATCGGTTGCCTACAGAAAATTTTTAATTCTTCGGCTATATATAGAGTTTCCTCGCGCATGTCTAGGCATGCAGGTCGTCACCTCGTGGACTTCCGTCCACAGTGACAAGTATCAATAAGTTCCGCTGCGCCAACGCTTATCTGTGGACGAACAAATGTGTGCAACAAAAGAATTGATTACCTAATTTTTTGTTGGCCTATCATCCCAAAGCCGCCTCTAGGCGGTCCAAGGATATAGTCATATAAAACTCGATCCGAGCAAAAATAAATTTTTTTTTAAAACAAACATTTAATTTTGATACATACTGAATCCAAAAATAATTTTTTTCTTGGAAAAGAAAATTTGGGCACTAGAGGGTTATCTGATCGCCAAAAGAATGAAGGTTGGGACCCTCCTTACTTTAAAATACTACTTTAAAAACTTTAAATTGCTAATGCCTGTAAAGTTATCACTTCAACACTTTATGGGCCCCCTTTTAATGACTCATCACGTGATTAACTCCCACTTCAACTTTAATCCAATAAAACAGAGCCTAGACAAAATTAAAAGCCCATAAAGGAGTAACGAGTGGTAAGATTGTTTTTTATTATGTATTTTTTTTTTAATAGTTCAATATGTTAAATCCAATCTTTTGTTGATTCATTTCAAACGGGACCTTCTCCAAATACCCCCATATAACGTCACTTATTAAATAAAAATTAAAATATATATTCAAAATAGGTTATAACCGTAATGTGTGATTGTTACCCGCAGGTTCTGTGGGAAGACAAAAATCCTGAACGCACTTTCTGGCAGCGGAGCTAGCTTGAAGCTAGATTAATCCAAATGTACGAGTAGTTTCATTTTATTTCACTGCTTAACGCAATCAATTTTTTCTTGTGAAATTCTAATTAAATTCTCGAGGCGAATTGGGGCGTTCGCTTTTCACCAAATCTGCGTTACGACGTCAGCATACAATGCCAGGCCGTGTCGGCAAAGAAAGCGAAGCGGCTGCCGGGTAAGGCTTCTTTGAAAAGGGGGTCACCAGCTTTCCTGAACCCACCACCTGAACCAAGTGACGAAGGGCCCGGCCCGTTGCAAGATGGGGCTATCTGATTTTCATGCTCTTTTCCGGCCGATTTAGGCTCGTTCCCTATTCGCCTATTCGATAAATTTTAATTATTTGAGATACAAATGAGCGCCCGTAATCTGAATCCTCTAAATAACACGACATTCGCCAATGAGATATAGCTGTAGTTCAACGCGTGCGGGATTAACAGGTTGCAAGACCACCAGCTCAACGTTGTTCATTACAGTTCGGTGACATACACAATAAAAATCAAGTCGGACTTTTCGGTGCTAGCAGCGTTTCGGTACATTCCGGCAGGCATCTTTCGTAGCATGTTCTCACCCACCACGAGTTGAGAGAGAAAATTTTTTCTCTCAACATAGACTTTTCTCTCAAAAAACTGGACTTAGAAAATTTTCATCTCACTTGGGACTTTGTGCGTGGGACTTATAACTTGGAAAAAATTATTTCATGAACATTTCCACGTGTATTATTTAAGTTTACCAATTTATGTTCTATAACAATTTTATTGAAGAACAAAGTTTAAACACAGCTCAATATTTAATAAAAAATATTATTTATATAAGAAATTTGTGCTTTTACATTGGCAGCAAAAAAAATATCCCGCGAAATTAGTGTGCGTTTTGTGCAGCGTTTTTATTTTAATTAACCCAAATCGAAACGGTCACATTAGGTTGTTCATAGTCCGTCGCATTGGTTTATTATTGTGAAATGGTAAGTCCACTGCTGTGTTCATTCAATTATTCCCATTTTATTATGTTAATAATGATGAATAAACATTATTTCATTAAACAAATATTTTCAGTTCTGGCTGTACTAGAAATTTGGACGTCCCAATATCTTTATTTGTAAAAATCTTAAATAATTTGTTTTTCTTTTTAATTTATTTTCAGCTTTATGATATTTTATATAATTATATATATATTTTATATTTGATATAATGAATAATACATAAATCATCCCTCAGTCATCCCTGCAACCTAATCTTCCTAATTGATATTCTACGGCCAGCGGGCTAGAAGTCATCAAAGGGCATTAGTTTAGCTTCAAACTAAATGAAATAAATCGCTGCCGGAATAATTTCTGCAGCTCCACTTTAATAATTTTGTGTTAACTTTATATTAAATAAAAATTAATTAACTCATTATTTGATTGACAATTTAATGGTGAATCATATGTGCGATAAAAGTATTTGTTTTATGCTGTATGTGTATTGTTTTCATTTTACTGTCAAAAATAAGTACGAGTATTAAATACCTCTAAAGCACTAGGCCGCCGCTAACGAATTAGTCGTGAATTTATTTAAAATTATTTTTCACCTAATATCGGCGATTAATTCTGTCGTTTGGAAATTCATAAATTGTGAATTTATTTATATAATTCGTTGTGTCTCTTTGCTTAGACCCTAATTTTTAGTATTTGCCTCGCAATACCTTTTTTTTTTATTACCCTCACTCGGCCACTGCTGGAAACCCGATCCGGCTGCCTATGCACTTATGTGGCAAATTCTTGCTATTCATTTCTTTGTTTCTCATAGCGGAGGCTCTGTCCCCGCAAACCCTTGACCCTGTCGCTGCTTGGCAGGGCACCGGCTCGATTTGACGAGCTCATTTACTTTGTTGCTAGAGCGGCTGCTCCGACCCCGCACACCCCTTACCATGCCAACTGCCTTCATGGGCAGAATAGCTTGAGCCAGCATTCCTCTACCAGTGCGATTTAACTTGGCCACATATGAGCTCTCCATTCCAGAGGTACAGGGAGAATAAACCATACGCCAGTGACTCAGAATCTGATAGCGAAGGGCCCCCGCGTACTAACCCCACAGTAGGAATTATGGACCCAGAGCAGCTTAAAGTTGTAATTCAGGCCGCGGTTAACCATGCCTTGGCGGAAAGGGTCAACAAAAAGCAGGAATTGCGCCAAGCCATAGGGCAGTTGGCCGCCCAGGTGGCAGCGGTGCAAATCGCACCCTCACAAGCAAAGGCTCCAAAAATCAAGGTTTATGAGCTCATTGATATCAAAGACAATGTTCAATGCAATGAGCCTTTAGATGCCGCTAAATGCCTGCCCGACTTTACGGGGGCACAAGAAACATATGGCGGCAAGCGGCGGTAGCCGCATATTACATTTTTAGGAATTATGTTAATAGCTCACGCCATTATCAGGCGGTAGTCATAATTAGGAGTAAGATTAGGAGCCCTGCCGATGCAGTGCTATCCTCGTTCGGCACAATATTGAATTTTGATGCGATTATAGACCGCCTCGATTTCACATATAGTGACAAACGACAGATTCACGTCATCGAGCAGGAAATGGGTACCCTCAGACAGGGAAGCCTCACGCTTCTGCAATACTATGACGAGGTCGAGAAAAAACTCACCTTGCTTACTAATATGGCAACTATGTCGTACGAAGCATCGGCGGCAAGAATTTTATGCGAAAAGTTCCGGGATGATGCGCTCCGCATTTCTATTTCGGGCCTCAAGCGCAGCCTCTCCGATGTCCTATTCTCGGCAAAGCCGAAGGACATGCCAACTGCGCTGGCATTGGCTCAAGAAGTGGAATCAAACCACGAGAGGTACAGCTTCGCAGCATCGTTCGCGAAGAGCCTGGAAGATAGGGACAAGAAGCAAGTTCCAAAGGCGCAATATCGCCAACAAACGTCCTATCAAGGGCACTCCCAAGTGAGTGCGGGTAAAAGCCCGCACTTCATTAAACGACACAAGGCTCAGGTGCACTCCGCTCCGAGCAGTGACAGGCGTCGCGAAAACACGCCAGAGCCCATGCATGTTGACCCTTCAATGTCTAGGTTGCTCAAGCCATCTCAAGCGCCGGCCTACCAAAATAGGAAGCCGGCCGGATCCGATCGATCCGGCCCGCCCAAAAGGCAGAAGGTAAACCACATTACTCAGGGCCCGAACGAAACCGAAGATTACACCGCCGCAGCTTCAAGCGCGGCACAAGAAGTCAGTGACGATGCTATCCATGAATATGATTCGGACGCAATTAATTTTTTAGGGGAAAATCCCTGCTACCTGTCATCAGACGAAGAGTAGCGGGGGTAGATATGAGACTTTTAATAGATACGGGCGCGGCAAAAAATTGCATCCGTCCATACGAGGGATTGAAAGGTGTCCGCCCAGTAGAATCGCCATTCACGATACATTCGATCCATGGTGTCACCACTATCACTAAAAAGTGTTATGTTTCCCTATTTAACTTGAAGGCCACGTTCTTCATATTTCCAGATTTGTCCTCCTTTGATGCCATAATTGGTCTTGACCTGTTAAAACAGGCAGGGGCATCGCTTTGTCTAGCTTCCGGCCACCTCAAATGGGGCTCCGAAGAAGAAAAGTTAGAGTTCCAATCGTGTCCCAACGTCAATTTTACCAACATTGATTGCTCGGACGCGCCGCCTCTAGTTAAATAGGCCTTTATTAAAATGCTTGGCAAACGAAAGAAAGCCTTCGCAAACCCCAACGAGGCCCTGCCTTACAACACGTCGGTGGTAGCATCAGGACGGTAAGCGAGGAGCCCATTTATGCCAAGCTTTACCCATACCCAATGGGGGCTGCAGATTTTGTCAACAGCGAAATCCAAGAGTTGCTAAAAAAATGGCATAATACAAAAGTCAAAGTCCTCCTACAATAACCCAATATGGGTAGTAGACAAAAAGGGCACTGACGAAGCGGGCAACCGCAAAATGCGACTCGTGTTGGACTTTCGCAAATTGAACGAGAGGACGATACCCGATCGCTATCCCATGTCAAATATCTTTATGATACTAGGGAATTTAGGCAAAGCAAAATACTTCCCGACACTTGATCTGAAGTCAGGCTACCACCAGATCACTCTGACAGAGCGTGACCGCGAAAAGACTTCCTTTTCCGTTAGGAAAGGACTTTATTTTCCGGAGGAAAATACGAGTTTCGCCGGCTTCCGTTTGGTTTGAAGAATGCTGCCAGCATCTTCCAAAGAACCATCGACGACATACTGCTAGAGCAGATTGGCAAATTTTGCTATGTCTATGTTGATGATGTCATCGTTTTTTCAGAGGACGAAAACGCCCACATACGGCATGTGGATTGGGTTCTTAAGAGCCTGCTCGACGCCAACATGAGGGTGTCAGCAGAAAAATCGCGATTCTTTAAAATGAACGTTAGTTTCTTGGGCTTTATTGTCACTAATAAAGGTACCACAACAGACCCAGAAAAAACCAAGGCCATACAGGAATTCCCCGAACCCAAAAATGTATTCGAGGTGAGATCGTTCCTTGGCCTGGCCAGTTATTACCGATGCTACCGATCAAAGATGTCGCATCATTAGCTAGGCCCATATCTGAAATACTTAAAGGGGAGCATGGAAGTGTCAGTAGGCACAGATCCAAGAATATCCAGGTGCAATTTAGCGAGCAGCAACGACATACATTCTGGCTTCAGAGGATGTCATCCTCAGCTATCCCGATTATAAAATGACATTTGATCTAACGACAGATGCCTCGGCATATGGCATTGGCGCAGTGCTTTCCCAAAAGGGACGACCCATCACTATGATCTCCAGAACCTTAAATGACAGAGAGGTTAACTACGCTACCAACGAAAGGGAGCTGTTAGCCATAGTTTGGGGACTAGGAAAGCTGCGTCACTACCTGTATGGGGTCAAAGACATAAATGTCTACACTGACCACCAACCGCTGACCTACGCGGTGTCGGATTCTAGTCCGAATACGAAAATTGAAAGGTGGAAAGAACGCATCGACGAGTATGGTGCCAAGGTTCATTAAATGCCTGTCGCTAACCCACACTATCCCATTAACGGAAAAGCCTCTAAATTGCTTCCAAAACCAAATAACTCTGGAGGAAGCCCGCTGTTCGTCGAAACGCAGCTTCGTTCTCTTTGGAAACAAGAGACGGCATAACATTGACTTCTCTTGCGAGGAGTCATTGCTGGAGAAGCTCGCGGACGTAATAGTTCCTAAAGGCGTAAACGCCATCCATTGCGATTTGCACACGATAGCAATGGTACAGGACAAATTGGTTCGGCAATTTCCTGCCACCAAATTTTGGCACTGCAAAAACCGACTAACGGATATTTTTGCGATTGACGAGAGGCGGGAGATTCTCACTGTCGAGCATAACAGAGCTCACAGGTCTGCCCAAGAAAACGTGAAGCAGGTACTCTCCGAGTACTACTTCCCGAAAATGGCTAAACTAGCAAGCGAAATAGTCGCTAATTGTAGGACATGCGCTAAGGCAAAGTATGACAGACACCCCAAAAACAGAGACACCACTCCCATCTCATGTAGGAGAAATGCTACACATAGACATTTTCTCCGCGGTCAAAAAACATTTCCTTACGTGCATTGACAAATTCTCGAAATTTGCCATGGTCCAATCAATTCCCTCTAGAACCATAGAGGACCTTAAACCGGCATTACTGCTGCTGATGAATGTTTTCCCTAAAACCAAGGTCATATATTGCGACAACGAACCATCGTTAAAATCGAACACCATTTTGACCATGCTGGAAAACCATTTCGGCGTTAACGTTTCAAACGCACCGCCCCTCCACAGTACCTCAAACGGACAAGTGGAGCGCTTCCACAGCACTCTGGTGGAGCTCGCCAGATGCCTTAAAATTGATAAAGGCATCAGTGACACCGTCGAGCTAATCTTACTGGCCACACCTTTTTCACATTTTTATTCCTAGGCACTTGGCATAAGTTTTCTTATTTTTTATTTGTCGTTATCATTGTGTTTACTTAGGCTATTCTACGCTTTGATTTATATGCTTGGTGGTAGGCTTCTTAAATTTTGCAAAACACTACAATGAATTCAAAAATTACAGGTTCACTCCTATACCTCTGTTATTCCTTTTGACCCTAACATCGGCACACGTCACGGACTACTCGCAGGCCAAATACATTCCCATCATTGATGGTCGAATATTAGTATGGGAAGAATTTGCATTCGTAGGACACACGGCAAATCTCTCAGGATACATTCGCGTGGTGGAAGAGACTAATAACATGATTCACATGTTTCCCCAGTCACACATGCAGAAACTTTTGAGCGTAGATGTTGCTTACCTGCGTGACAAACAATAGACAGGTCAATATTAACAGTAAAGTACAGGAACTGATAAATAACATTACTAGCACAGTCAATCAAATTCTGAGGTCGACTAAAGAATCCCAAATTGATTCGGGACACCTATACGAGATGTTAATATCTCGGAAGAGGATGATTACAATGGAGCTGCAAAATTAATTGCTTGCAATAGTGCTCGCCAAAATCAATATAGTTAGCCCTCGCATACTAGAGTATGCAGACCTGGAAAGTATGTGGATAGAGGAGCCCACAGATACCCCCATCAAAGA
Organism: Drosophila ananassae; assembly: GCF_017639315.1. Taxonomy (NCBI): domain Eukaryota; kingdom Metazoa; phylum Arthropoda; class Insecta; order Diptera; family Drosophilidae; genus Drosophila; species Drosophila ananassae. The sequence continues at coordinate 65,409 of NW_025319110.1, read as the reverse complement.
TATATTGTCCGTTGCGTCCGTTAAAGTTTTACAATCCGCTAACATTATTCATTTCATTATTAAGTTTCCTAAAATTAAGTCAGCTTGCGTCAAAATTACAATTTTTCCCGTGTCACATCACGGCACAATGCTCAGACTGGAGGACAAGGTCATAGCGGACTGCGATGGAGAGATCCACACGGTAAAAAACTGCTCCATGTCATCGGGAGTCACATTTTGCCAACTGGCGCTGAGAAGATCTTGCGCCCAGGAACTCCACGCGGATGGGATTGCGCACTACGACATCCAGCATAGCGATCTGCATCCCATCACATATGTGGACGAGGGAATCCTCATCATAAACGATCGCCCGGCTCGTGTGAGTGTGGACAATGGCACTTACATCTACTTGCAAGGAACACACCTTATCACCTTCATCGAGAGTGCCACAGTTAATGAAACCCGATATATCAATCATGATATTTCCCAGAAGAGGGCACCAGGAGTAGCCAGCTCGCCTTCCCGGAACATTTCTCTGGAGCACAATATTCTCAGCCTCCCATACCTTCACCGCTTGAGTGAACGTAACCTGGAGCATATCAAGAGATTTGGGGAAGATGTCAACAACTACCGCTCGCACCAGATAGCGCTAGTCGCGGGAGCAGTTTGCCTTAATCTGAAGGGGGCAGTAGTTAACTAAGTCAACCGGGCGACTGCAATGACCGATCGTCCGAAAGCTCGCTCCAAATTGCTGTCCCAGCGTCTGGCCGGAAGCTCGTGCATAGCCTGCAAGCACTGCCCATTGGAGTGGCCGCTATGAGTCTCACTTTTGTTAGTTCTTAAGTTCAGTTCTGTTTTTGCATTTATGAAATAAAGAGCCATCGCTCCTACATTGAAACTCCGACGATCCGTCGTAAAACACTTATTATTACAAATCTGACTGAGTCTCTAGTCCAGCAGATAAAGAGGGACAGTCATCCCTCCAACATAATCTTCCTAATTGATATTCTACGGCCAGCCGGCTAGAAGTCATCAATGGGTTGTCCCAATCATACCCTTTCCATATCTTGTTAATTGGAGTGGAAATTGTCGACGGCGGTTTATGTTGACCCTTCAATGTCTAGGTTGCTCAAGCTATCCGATCGATCCGGCCCGCCCAAAAGGCAGAAGGTAAACCACATTACTCAGGGCCCGAACGAAACCGAAGATTACACCGCCGCAGCTTCAAGCGCGGCACAAGAAGTCAGTGACGATGCTATCCATGAATATGATTCGGACGCAATTAATTTTTTAGGGGAAAATCCCTGCTACCTGTCATCAGACGAAGAGTAGCGGGGGTAGATATGAGACTTTTAATAGATACGGGCGCGGCAAAAAATTGCATCCGTCCATACGAGGGATTGAAAGGTGTCCGCCCAGTAGAATCGCCATTCACGATACATTCGATCCATGGTGTCACCACTATCACTAAAAAGTGTTATGTTTCCCTATTTAACTTGAAGGCCACGTTCTTCATATTTCCAGATTTGTCCTCCTTTGATGCCATAATTGGTCTTGACCTGTTAAAACAGGCAGGGGCATCGCTTTGTCTAGCTTCCGGCCACCTCAAATGGGGCTCCGAAGAAGAAAAGTTAGAGTTCCAATCGTGTCCCAACGTCAATTTTACCAACATTGATTGCTCGGACGCGCCGCCTCTAGTTAAATAGGCCTTTATTAAAATGCTTGGCAAACGAAAGAAAGCCTTCGCAAACCCCAACGAGGCCCTGCCTTACAACACGTCGGTGGTAGCATCAGGACGGTAAGCGAGGAGCCCATTTATGCCAAGCTTTACCCATACCCAATGGGGGCTGCAGATTTTGTCAACAGCGAAATCCAAGAGTTGCTAAAAAAATGGCATAATACAAAAGTCAAAGTCCTCCTACAATAACCCAATATGGGTAGTAGACAAAAAGGGCACTGACGAAGCGGGCAACCGCAAAATGCGACTCGTGTTGGACTTTCGCAAATTGAACGAGAGGACGATACCCGATCGCTATCCCATGTCAAATATCTTTATGATACTAGGGAATTTAGGCAAAGCAAAATACTTCCCGACACTTGATCTGAAGTCAGGCTACCACCAGATCACTCTGACAGAGCGTGACCGCGAAAAGACTTCCTTTTCCGTTAGGAAAGGACTTTATTTTCCGGAGGAAAATACGAGTTTCGCCGGCTTCCGTTTGGTTTGAAGAATGCTGCCAGCATCTTCCAAAGAACCATCGACGACATACTGCTAGAGCAGATTGGCAAATTTTGCTATGTCTATGTTGATGATGTCATCGTTTTTTCAGAGGACGAAAACGCCCACATACGGCATGTGGATTGGGTTCTTAAGAGCCTGCTCGACGCCAACATGAGGGTGTCAGCAGAAAAATCGCGATTCTTTAAAATGAACGTTAGTTTCTTGGGCTTTATTGTCACTAATAAAGGTACCACAACAGACCCAGAAAAAACCAAGGCCATACAGGAATTCCCCGAACCCAAAAATGTATTCGAGGTGAGATCGTTCCTTGGCCTGGCCAGTTATTACCGATGCTACCGATCAAAGATGTCGCATCATTAGCTAGGCCCATATCTGAAATACTTAAAGGGGAGCATGGAAGTGTCAGTAGGCACAGATCCAAGAATATCCAGGTGCAATTTAGCGAGCAGCAACGACATACATTCTGGCTTCAGAGGATGTCATCCTCAGCTATCCCGATTATAAAATGACATTTGATCTAACGACAGATGCCTCGGCATATGGCATTGGCGCAGTGCTTTCCCAAAAGGGACGACCCATCACTATGATCTCCAGAACCTTAAATGACAGAGAGGTTAACTACGCTACCAACGAAAGGGAGCTGTTAGCCATAGTTTGGGGACTAGGAAAGCTGCGTCACTACCTGTATGGGGTCAAAGACATAAATGTCTACACTGACCACCAACCGCTGACCTACGCGGTGTCGGATTCTAGTCCGAATACGAAAATTGAAAGGTGGAAAGAACGCATCGACGAGTATGGTGCCAAGGTTCATTAAATGCCTGTCGCTAACCCACACTATCCCATTAACGGAAAAGCCTCTAAATTGCTTCCAAAACCAAATAACTCTGGAGGAAGCCCGCTGTTCGTCGAAACGCAGCTTCGTTCTCTTTGGAAACAAGAGACGGCATAACATTGACTTCTCTTGCGAGGAGTCATTGCTGGAGAAGCTCGCGGACGTAATAGTTCCTAAAGGCGTAAACGCCATCCATTGCGATTTGCACACGATAGCAATGGTACAGGACAAATTGGTTCGGCAATTTCCTGCCACCAAATTTTGGCACTGCAAAAACCGACTAACGGATATTTTTGCGATTGACGAGAGGCGGGAGATTCTCACTGTCGAGCATAACAGAGCTCACAGGTCTGCCCAAGAAAACGTGAAGCAGGTACTCTCCGAGTACTACTTCCCGAAAATGGCTAAACTAGCAAGCGAAATAGTCGCTAATTGTAGGACATGCGCTAAGGCAAAGTATGACAGACACCCCAAAAACAGAGACACCACTCCCATCTCATGTAGGAGAAATGCTACACATAGACATTTTCTCCGCGGTCAAAAAACATTTCCTTACGTGCATTGACAAATTCTCGAAATTTGCCATGGTCCAATCAATTCCCTCTAGAACCATAGAGGACCTTAAACCGGCATTACTGCTGCTGATGAATGTTTTCCCTAAAACCAAGGTCATATATTGCGACAACGAACCATCGTTAAAATCGAACACCATTTTGACCATGCTGGAAAACCATTTCGGCGTTAACGTTTCAAACGCACCGCCCCTCCACAGTACCTCAAACGGACAAGTGGAGCGCTTCCACAGCACTCTGGTGGAGCTCGCCAGATGCCTTAAAATTGATAAAGGCATCAGTGACACCGTCGAGCTAATCTTACTGGCCACACCTTTTTCACATTTTTATTCCTAGGCACTTGGCATAAGTTTTCTTATTTTTTATTTGTCGTTATCATTGTGTTTACTTAGGCTATTCTACGCTTTGATTTATATGCTTGGTGGTAGGCTTCTTAAATTTTGCAAAACACTACAATGAATTCAAAAATTACAGGTTCACTCCTATACCTCTGTTATTCCTTTTGACCCTAACATCGGCACACGTCACGGACTACTCGCAGGCCAAATACATTCCCATCATTGATGGTCGAATATTAGTATGGGAAGAATTTGCATTCGTAGGACACACGGCAAATCTCTCAGGATACATTCGCGTGGTGGAAGAGACTAATAACATGATTCACATGTTTCCCCAGTCACACATGCAGAAACTTTTGAGCGTAGATGTTGCTTACCTGCGTGACAAACAATAGACAGGTCAATATTAACAGTAAAGTACAGGAACTGATAAATAACATTACTAGCACAGTCAATCAAATTCTGAGGTCGACTAAAGAATCCCAAATTGATTCGGGACACCTATACGAGATGTTAATATCTCGGAAGAGGATGATTACAATGGAGCTGCAAAATTAATTGCTTGCAATAGTGCTCGCCAAAATCAATATAGTTAGCCCTCGCATACTAGAGTATGCAGACCTGGAAAGTATGTGGATAGAGGAGCCCACAGATACCCCCATCAAAGATATATTGTCCGTTGCGTCCGTTAAAGTTTTACAATCCGCTAACATTATTCATTTCATTATTAAGTTTCCTAAAATTAAGTCAGCTTGCGTCAAAATTACAATTTTTCCCGTGTCACATCACGGCACAATGCTCAGACTGGAGGACAAGGTCATAGCGGACTGCGATGGAGAGATCCACACGGTAAAAAACTGCTCCATGTCATCGGGAGTCACATTTTGCCAACTGGCGCTGAGAAGATCTTGCGCCCAGGAACTCCACGCGGATGGGATTGCGCACTACGACATCCAGCATAGCGATCTGCATCCCATCACATATGTGGACGAGGGAATCCTCATCATAAACGATCGCCCGGCTCGTGTGAGTGTGGACAATGGCACTTACATCTACTTGCAAGGAACACACCTTATCACCTTCATCGAGAGTGCCACAGTTAATGAAACCCGATATATCAATCATGATATTTCCCAGAAGAGGGCACCAGGAGTAGCCAGCTCGCCTTCCCGGAACATTTCTCTGGAGCACAATATTCTCAGCCTCCCATACCTTCACCGCTTGAGTGAACGTAACCTGGAGCATATCAAGAGATTTGGGGAAGATGTCAACAACTACCGCTCGCACCAGATAGCGCTAGTCGCGGGAGCAGTTTGCCTTAATCTGAAGGGGGCAGTAGTTAACTAAGTCAACCGGGCGACTGCAATGACCGATCGTCCGAAAGCTCGCTCCAAATTGCTGTCCCAGCGTCTGGCCGGAAGCTCGTGCATAGCCTGCAAGCACTGCCCATTGGAGTGGCCGCTATGAGTCTCACTTTTGTTAGTTCTTAAGTTCAGTTCTGTTTTTGCATTTATGAAATAAAGAGCCATCGCTCCTACATTGAAACTCCGACGATCCGTCGTAAAACACTTATTATTACAAATCTGACTGAGTCTCTAGTCCAGCAGATAAAGAGGGACAGTCATCCCTCCAACATAATCTTCCTAATTGATATTCTACGGCCAGCCGGCTAGAAGTCATCAATGGGTTGTCCCAATCATACCCTTTCCATATCTTGTTAATTGGAGTGGAAATTGTCGACGGCGGTTTATGTTGACCCTTCAATGTCTAGGTTGCTCAAGCTATCCGATCGATCCGGCCCGCCCAAAAGGCAGAAGGTAAACCACATTACTCAGGGCCCGAACGAAACCGAAGATTACACCGCCGCAGCTTCAAGCGCGGCACAAGAAGTCAGTGACGATGCTATCCATGAATATGATTCGGACGCAATTAATTTTTTAGGGGAAAATCCCTGCTACCTGTCATCAGACGAAGAGTAGCGGGGGTAGATATGAGACTTTTAATAGATACGGGCGCGGCAAAAAATTGCATCCGTCCTTACGAGGGATTGAAAGGTGTCCGCCCAGTAGAATCGCCATTCACGATACATTCGATCCATGGTGTCACCACAATCACTAAAAAGTGTTATGTTTCCCTATTTAACTTGAAGGCCACGTTCTTCATATTTCCAGATTTGTCCTCCTTTGATGCCATAATTGGTCTTGACCTGTTAAAACAGGCAGGGGCATCGCTTTGTCTAGCTTCCGGTCACCTCAAATGGGGCTCCGAAGAAGAAAAGTTAGAGTTCCAATCGTGCCCCGACGTCAATTTTACCAACATTGATTGCTCGGACGCGCCGCCTCTAGTAAAATAGGCCTTTATTAAAATGCTTGGCAAACGAAAGAAAGCCTTCGCAAACCCCAACGAGGCCCTGCCTTACAACACGTCGGTGGTAGCATCAGGACGGTAAGCGAGGAGCCCATTTATGCCAAGCTTTACCCATACCCAATGGGGGCTGCAGATTTTGTCAACAGCGAAATCCAAGAGTTGCTAAAAAAATGGCATAATACAAAAGTCAAAGTCCTCCTACAATAACCCAATATGGGTAGTAGACAAAAAGGGCACTGACGAAGCGGGCAACCGCAAAATGCGACTCGTGTTGGACTTTCGCAAATTGAACGAGAGGACGATACCCGATCGCTATCCCATGCCAAATATCTCTATGATACTAGGGAATTTAGGCAAAGCCAAATACTTCCCGACACTTGATCTGAAGTCAGGCTACCACCAGATCACTCTGACAGAGCGTGACCGCGAAAAGACTTCCTTTTCCGTTAGGAAAGGACTTTATTTTCCGGAGGAAAATACGAGTTTCGCCGGCTTCCGTTTGGTTTGAAGAATGCTGCCAGCATCTTCCAAAGAACCATCGACGACATACTGCTAGAGCAGATTGGCAAATTTTGCTATGTCTATGTTGATGATGTCATCGTTTTTTCAGAGGACGAAAACGCCCACATACGGCATGTGGATTGGGTTCTTAAGAGCCTGCTCGACGCCAACATGAGGGTGTCAGCAGAAAAATCGCGATTCCTTAAAATGAACGTTAGTTTCTTGGGCTTTATTGTCACTAATAAAGGTACCACAACAGACCCAGAAAAAACCAAGGCCATACAGGAATTCCCCGAACCCAAAAATGTATTCGAGGTGAGATCGTTCCTTGGCCTGGCCAGTTATTACCGATGCTTCATCAAAGATTTCGCATCATTAGCTAGGCCCATATCTAAAATACTTAAAGGGGAGCATGGAAGTGTCAGTAGGCACAGATCCAAGAATATCCAGGTGCAATTTAGCGAGCAGCAACGACATGCTTTCCATAAGTTGCGTAACATTCTGGCTTCAGAGGATGTCATCCTCAGCTATCCCGATTATAAAATGACATTTGATCTAACGACAGATGCCTCGGCATATGGCATTGGCGCAGTGCTTTCCCAAAAGGGACGACCCATCACTATGATCTCCAGAACCTTAAAGGACAGAGAGGTTAACTACGCTACCAACGAAAGGGAGCTGTTAGCCATAGTTTGGGGACTAGGAAAGCTGCGTCACTACCTGTATGGGGTCAAAGACATAAATGTCTACACTGACCACCAACCGCTGACCTACGCGGTGTCGGATTCTAATCCGAATACGAAAATTGAAAGGTGGAAAGAACGCATCGACGAGTATGGTGCCAAGTTTCATTAAATGCCTGGCAAAGACAACCTCGTTGCAGATGCCCTTTCGAGGCAACAACTCAACGTTGTAGAAGAGGAAGAGGCATTTTCAAGCGCGGCCACAATTCACAGTGAGCTGTCGCTAACCCACGCTATCCCATTAACGGAAAAGCCTCTAAATTGCTTCCAAAACCAGATAACTCTGGAGGAAGCCCGCTGTTCGTCGAAACGCAGCTTCGTTCTCTTTGGAAACAAGAGACGGCATAACATTGACTTCTCTTGCGAGGAGTCATTGCTGGAGAAGCTCGCGGACGTAATAGTTCCTAAAGGCGTAAACGCCATCCATTGCGATTTGCCCACGATAGCAATGGTACAGGACAAATTGGTTCGGCAATTTCCTGCCACCAAATTTTGGCACTGCAAAAACCGTCTAACGGATATTTTTGCGATTGACGAGAGGCGGGAGATTCTCACTGTCGAGCATAACAGAGCTCACAGGTCTGCCCAAGAAAACGTGAAGCAGGTACTCTCCGAGTACTACTTCCCGAAAATGGCTAAACTAGCAAGCGAAATAGTCGCTAATTGTAGGACATGCGCTAAGGCAAAGTATGACAGACACCCCAAAAACAGAGTCACCACTCCCATTTCATGTAGGAGAAATGCTACACATAGACATTTTCTCCGCGGTCAAAAAACATTTCCTTACGTGCATTGACAAATTCTCGAAATTTGCCATGGTCCAATCAATTCCCTCTAGAACCATAGAGGACCTTAAAACGGCATTACTGCTGCTGATGAATGTTTTCCCTAAAACCAAGGTCATATATTGCGACAACGAACCATCGTTAAAATCGCACACCATTTTGACCATGCTGGAAAACCATTTCAGCGTTAACGTTTCAAACGCACCGCCCCTCCACAGTACCTCAAACGGACAAGTGGAGCGCTTCCACAGCACTCTGGTGGAGCTCGCCAGATGCCTTAAAATTGATAAAGGCATCAGTGACACCGTCGAGCTAATCTTACTGGCCACAGCCAGGTACAATAAATCTATCTCTTCGGTCATCGACAAGGCGACGTGATACAAACACAATCGGAAGAACCACTGTATGAGATTCAGGATAAGATTAGGATCGCCCAAGATAAGCTCAGGAACAGAAAATGCTTCCCGACAAAACAGGGTGTTCGAAGTTGGCGAAAAAGTCCTAGTGAAATCCAACAAGCGACTAGGCAACAAACTCTCTCCATTGTGTGAAGAGAAAGTTGTAGAAGCGGCCATGGGGACCACAGTCCGCATTAAGGGGAGGGTGGTCCACAAGGACAACCTTAGGTAGACGAGGCATGGTCATGTTGACTTAATTCGTCTGATAATTTTTTACCACCTTTTTCACATTTTTATTCCTAGCCACTTGGCATAAGTTTTCTTATTTTTTATTTGTCGTTATCATTGTGTTTACTTAGGCTATTCTACGCTTTGATTTATATGCTTGGTGGTAGGCTTCTTAAATTTTGCAAAACACTACAATGAATTCAAAAATTACAGGTTCACTCCTATACCTCTGTTATTCCCTTTGACCCTAACATCGGCACACGTCACGGACTACTCGCAGGCCAAATACATTCCCATCATTGATGGTCGAATATTAGTATGGGAAGAATTTGCATTCGTAGGACACACGGCAAATCTCTCAGGATACATTCTCGTGGTGGAAGAGACTAATAACATGATTCACATGTTTCCCCAGTCACACATGCAGAAACTTTTGAGCGTAGATGTTGCTCACCTGCGTGACTTAATCGAGTCACTGAGCATCCACCATAGAGTAGCTAGGAGTTTAGACTTTTTGGGAGCGGCGTTAAAGGTAGTGGGGGGAACGCCAGACGCGGAGGATTTTGAAAAAATCCGACTTACCGAATTCCAGCTCATTAATGCAAACAATAGACAGGTCAATATTAACAGTAAAGTACAGGAACTGATAAATAACATTACTAGCACAGTCAATCAAATTCTGAGGTCGACTAAAGAATCCCAAATTGATTCGGGAAACCTATACGAGATGTTATTATCTCGGAATAGGATGATTACAATGGAGCTGCAAAATTTATTGCTTGCAATAGCGCTCGCCAAAATCAATATAGTTAGCCCTCGCATACTAGATCATGCAGACCTGGAAAGTATGTGGATAGAGGAGCCCACAGATACCCCCATCAAAGATATATTGTCCGTTGCGTCCGTTAAAGTTTTACAATCCGCTAACATTATTCATTTCATTATTAAGTTTCCTAAAATTAAGTCAGCTTGCGTCAAAATTACAATTTTTCCCGTGTCACATCACGACACAATGCTCAGACTGGAGGACAAGGTCATAGCGGACTGCGATGGAGAGATCCACACGGTAAAAAACTGCTCCATGTGATCGGGAGTCAAATTTTGCCAACTGGCGCTGAGAAGATCTTGCGCCCAGGAACTCCACGCGGATGGGATTGCGCACTACGACATCCAGCATAGCGATCTGCATCCCATCACATATGTGGACGAGGGAATCCTCATCATAAACGATCGCCCGGCTCGCGTGAGTGTGGACAATGGCACTTACATCTACTTGCAAGGAACACACCTTATCACCTTCATCGAGAGTGCCACAGTTAATGAAACCCGATATATCAATCATGATATTTCCCAGAAGAGGGCACCAGGAGTAGCCAGCTCGCCTTCCCGGAACATTTCTCTGGAGCACAATATTCTCAGCCTCCCATACCTTCACCGCTTGTCATAGCATATCAAGAGAGCATATCAAGAGATTTGGGGAAGATGTCAACAACAACCGCTCGCACCAGATAGCGCTAGTCGCGGGAGCAGTTTGCCTTAATCTGAAGGGGGCAGTAGTTAACTAAGTCAACCGGGCGACTGCAATGACCGATCGTCCGAAAGCTCGCTCCGGCCAAATTGCTGTCCCAGCGTCTGGCCGGAAGCTCGTGCATAGCCGGCAAGCACTGCCCATTGGAGTGGCCGCTATGAGTCTCACTTTTGTTAGTTCTTAAGTTCAGTTCTGTTTTTGCATTTATGAAATAAAGAGCCATCGCTCCTACATTGAAACTCCGACAATCCGTCGTAAAACACTTATTATTACAAATCTAACTGAGGCTCTAGTCCAGCAGATAAAGAGGGACAGTCATCCCTCCAACATAATCTTCCTAATTGATATTCTACGGCCAGCCGGCTAGAAGTCATCAAAGGGTTGTCCCAATCATCACCTTTCCATATCTTGTTAATTGGAGTGGAAATTGTCGACGGCGGTTTATGTTGACCCTTCAATGTCTAGGTTGCTCAAGCTATCTCAAGCGCCGGCCTACCAAAATAGGAAGCCGGCCGGATCCGATCGATCCGGCCCGCCCAAAAGGCAGAAGGTAAACCACATTACTCAGGGCCCAAACGAAACCGAAGATTACACCGCCGCAGCTTCAAGCGCGGCACAAGAAGTCAGTGACGATGCTATCCATGAATATGATTCGGACGCAATTAATTTTTTAGGGGAAAATCCCTGCTACCTGTCATCAGACGAAGAGTAGCGGGGGTAGATATGAGACTTTTAATAGATACGGGCGCGGCAAAAAATTGCATCCGTCCTTACGAGGGATTGAAAGGTGTCCGCCATTCACGATACATTCGATCCATGGTGTCACCACAATCACTAAAAAGTGTTATGTTTCCCTATTTAACTAGAAGGCCACGTTCTTCATATTTCCAGATTTGTCCTCCTTTGATGCCATAATTGGTCTTGACCTGTTAAAACAGGCAGGGGCATCGCTTTGTCTAGCTTCCGGCCACCTCAAATGGGGCTCCGAAGAAGAAAATTTAGAGTTCCAATCGTGCCCCGACGTCAATTTTACCAACATTGATTGCTCGGACGCGCCGCCTCTAGTTAAATAGGCCTTTATTAAAATGCTTGGCAAACGAAAGAAAGCCTTCGCAAACCCCAACGAGGCCCTGCCTTACAACACGTCGGTGGTAGCATCAGGACGGTAAGCGAGGAGCCCATTTATGCCAAGCTTTACCCATACCCAATGGGGCTGCAGATTTTGTCAACAGCGAAATCCAAGAGTTGCTAAAAAAATGGCATAATACAAAAGTCAAAGTCCTCCTACAATAACCCAATATGGGTAGTAGACAAAAAGGGCACTGACGAAGCAGGCAACCGCAAAATGCGACTCGTGTTGGACTTTCGCAAATTGAACGAGAGGACGATACCCGATCGCTATCCCATGCCAAATATCTCTATGATACTAGGGAATTTAGGCAAAGCCAAATACTTCCCGACACTTGATCTGAAGTCAGGCTACCACCAGATCACTCTGACAGAGCGTGACCGCGAAAAGACTTCCTTTTCCGTTAGGAAAGGACTTTATTTTCCGGAGGAAAATACGAGTTTCGCCGGCTTCCGTTTGGTTTGAAGAATGCTGCCAGCATCTTCCAAAGAACCATCGACGACATACTGCTAGAGCAGATTGGCAAATTTTGCTATGTCTATGTTGATGATGTCATCGTTTTTTCAGAGGACGAAAACGCCCACATACGGCATGTGGATTGGGTTCTTAAGAGCCTGCTCGACGCCAACATGAGGGTGTCAGCAGAAAAATCGCGATTCTTTAAAATGAACGTTAGTTTCTTGGGCTTTATTGTCACTAATAAAGGTACCACAACAGACCCAGAAAAAACCAAGGCCATACAGGAATTCCCCGAACCCAAAAATGTATTCGAGGTGAGATCGTTCCTTGGCCTGGCCAGTTATTACCGATGCTTCATCAAAGATTTCGCATCATTAGCTAGGCCCATATCTGAAATACTTAAAGGGGAGCATGGAAGTGTCAGTAGGCACAGATCCAAGAATATCCAGGTGCAATTTAGCGAGCAGCAACGACATACATTCTGGCTTCAGAGGATGTCATCCTCAGCTATCCTGATTATAAAATGACATTTGATCTAACGACAGATGCCTCGGCATATGGCATTGGCGCAGTGCTTTCCCAAAAGGGACGACCCATCACTATGATCTCCAGAACCTTAAAGGACAGAGAGGTTAACTACGCTACCAACGAAAGGGAGCTGTTAGCCATAGTTTGGGGACTAGGAAAGCTGCGTCACTACCTGTATGGGGTCAAAGACAATTCACAGTGAGCTGTCGCTAACCCGCGCTATCCCATTAACTGAAAAGCCTCTAAATTGCTTCCAAAACCAGATAACTCTGGAGGAAGCCCGCTGTTCGTCGAAACGCAGCTTCGTTCTCTTTGGAAACAAGAGACGGCATAACATTGACTTCTCTTGCGAGGAGTCATTGCTGGAGAAGCTCGCGGACGTAATAGTTCCTAAAGGCGTAAACGCCATCCATTGCGATTTGCACACGATAGCAATGGTACAGGACAAATTGGTTCGGCAATTTCCTGCCACCAAATTTTGGCACTGCAAAAGCCGACTAACGGATATTTTTGCGATTGACGAGAGGCGGGAGATTCTCACTGTCGAGCATAACAGAGCTCACAGGTCTGCCCAAGAAAACGTGAAGCAGGTACTCTCCGAGTACTACTTCCCGAAAATGGCTAAACTAGCAAGCGAAATAGTCGCTAATCGTAGGACATGCGCTAAGGCAAAGTATGACAGACACCCCAAAAACAGAGACACCACTCCCATCTCATGTAGGAGAAATGCTAGACATTTTCACCGCGGTCAAAAAACATTTCCTTACGTGCATTGACAAATTCTCGAAATTTGCCATGGTCATATATATTCCCTCTAGAAGCTTCCCGACAAAACAGGGTGTTCGAAGTTGGCGAAAAAGTCCTAGTAAAATCCAACAGGCGACTAGGCAACAAACTATCTCCATTGTGTGAAGAGAAAGTTGTAGAAGCGGCCATGGGGACCACAGTCCGCATTAAGGGGAGGGTGGTCCACAAGGACAAGGACAAGGCAGGGGCATCGCTTTGTCTAGCTTCCGGCCACCTCAAATGGGGCTCCGAAGAAGAAAAGTTAGAGTTCCAATCGTGCCCCGACGTCAATTTTACCAACATTGATTGCTCGGACGCGCCGCCTCTAGTTAAATAGGCCTTTATTAAAATGCTTGGCAAACGAAAGAAAGCCTTCGCAAACCCCAACGAGGCCCTGCCTTACAACACGTCGGTGGTAGCATCAGGACGGTAAGCGAGGAGCCCATTTATGCCAAGCTTTACCCATACCCAATGGGGCTGCAGATTTTGTCAACAGCGAAATCCAAGAGTTGCTAAAAAAATGGCATAATACAAAAGTCAAAGTCCTCCTACAATAACCCAATATGGGTAGTAGACAAAAAGGGCACTGACGAAGCAGGCAACCGCAAAATGCGACTCGTGTTGGACTTTCGCAAATTGAACGAGAGGACGATACCCGATCGCTATCCCATGCCAAATATCTCTATGATACTAGGGAATTTAGGCAAAGCCAAATACTTCCCGACACTTGATCTGAAGTCAGGCTACCACCAGATCACTCTGACAGAGCGTGACCGCGAAAAGACTTCCTTTTCCGTTAGGAAAGGACTTTATTTTCCGGAGGAAAATACGAGTTTCGCCGGCTTCCGTTTGGTTTGAAGAATGCTGCCAGCATCTTCCAAAGAACCATCGACGACATACTGCTAGAGCAGATTGGCAAATTTTGCTATGTCTATGTTGATGATGTCATCGTTTTTTCAGAGGACGAAAACGCCCACATACGGCATGTGGATTGGGTTCTTAAGAGCCTGCTCGACGCCAACATGAGGGTGTCAGCAGAAAAATCGCGATTCTTTAAAATGAACGTTAGTTTCTTGGGCTTTATTGTCACTAATAAAGGTACCACAACAGACCCAGAAAAAACCAAGGCCATACAGGAATTCCCCGAACCCAAAAATGTATTCGAGGTGAGATCGTTCCTTGGCCTGGCCAGTTATTACCGATGCTTCATCAAAGATTTCGCATCATTAGCTAGGCCCATATCTGAAATACTTAAAGGGGAGCATGGAAGTGTCAGTAGGCACAGATCCAAGAATATCCAGGTGCAATTTAGCGAGCAGCAACGACATACATTCTGGCTTCAGAGGATGTCATCCTCAGCTATCCTGATTATAAAATGACATTTGATCTAACGACAGATGCCTCGGCATATGGCATTGGCGCAGTGCTTTCCCAAAAGGGACGACCCATCACTATGATCTCCAGAACCTTAAAGGACAGAGAGGTTAACTACGCTACCAACGAAAGGGAGCTGTTAGCCATAGTTTGGGGACTAGGAAAGCTGCGTCACTACCTGTATGGGGTCAAAGACAATTCACAGTGAGCTGTCGCTAACCCGCGCTATCCCATTAACTGAAAAGCCTCTAAATTGCTTCCAAAACCAGATAACTCTGGAGGAAGCCCGCTGTTCGTCGAAACGCAGCTTCGTTCTCTTTGGAAACAAGAGACGGCATAACATTGACTTCTCTTGCGAGGAGTCATTGCTGGAGAAGCTCGCGGACGTAATAGTTCCTAAACGCGTAAACGCCATCCATTGCGATTTGCACACGATAGCAATGGTACAGGACAAATTGGTTCGGCAATTTCCTGCCACCAAATTTTGGCACTGCAAAAGCCGACTAACGGATATTTTTGCGATTGACGAGAGGCGGGAGATTCTCACTGTCGAGCATAACAGAGCTCACAGGTCTGCCCAAGAAAACGTGAAGCAGGTACTCTCCGAGTACTACTTCCCGAAAATGGCTAAACTAGCAAGCGAAATAGTCGCTAATCGTAGGACATGCGCTAAGGCAAAGTATGACAGACACCCCAAAAACAGAGACACCACTCCCATCTCATGTAGGAGAAATGCTAGACATTTTCACCGCGGTCAAAAAACATTTCCTTACGTGCATTGACAAATTCTCGAAATTTGCCATGGTCATATATATTCCCTCTAGAAGCTTCCCGACAAAACAGGGTGTTCGAAGTTGGCGAAAAAGTCCTAGTAAAATCCAACAGGCGACTAGGCAACAAACTCTCTCCATTGTGTGAAGAGAAAGTTGTAGAAGCGGCCATGGGGACCACAGTCCGCATTAAGGGGAGGGTGGTCCACAAGGACAACCTTAGGTAGACGAGGCATGGTCATGTTGACTTGATTCGTCTGATAATTTTTTACCACCTTTTTCACATTTTTATTCCTAGCCACTTGGCATAAGTTTTCTTATTTTTTATTTGTCGTTATCATTGTGTTTACTTAGGCTATTCTACGCTTTGATTTATATGCTTGGTGGTAGGCTTCTTAATTCAAAATTTACTCAAAAATTACAGGTTCACTCCTATACCTCTGTTATTCCTTTTGACCCTAACATCGGCACACGTCACGGACTACTCGCAGGCCAAATACATTCCCATCATTGATGGTCGAATATTAGTATGGGAAGAATTTGCATTCGTAGGACACACGGCAAATCTCTCAGGATACATTCTCGTGGTGGAAGAGACTAATAACATGATTCACATGTTTCCCCAGTCACACATGCAGAAACTTTTGAGCGTAGATGTTGCTCACCTGCGTGACTTACTCGAGTCACTGAGCATCCACCATAGAGTAGCTAGGAGTTTAGACTTTTTGGGAGCGGCGTTAAAGGTAGTGGGGGGAACGCCAGACGCGGAGGATTTTGAAAAAATCCGACTTACCGAATTCCAGCTCATTAATGCAAACAATAGACAGGTCAATATTAACAGTAAAGTACAGGAACTGATAAATAACATTACTAGCACAGTCAATCAAATTCTGAGGTCGACTAAAGAATCCCAAATTGATTCGGGACACCTATACGAGATGTTATTATCTCGGAATAGGATGATTACAATGGAGCTGCAAAATTTATTGCTTGCAATAGCGCTCGCCAAAATCAATATAGTTAGCCCTCGCATACTAGATCATGCAGACCTGGAAAGTATGTGGATAGAGGAGCCCACAGATACCCCCATCAAAGATATATTGTCCGTTGCGTCCGTTAAAGTTTTACAATCCGCTAACATTATTCATTTCATTATTAAGTTTCCTAAAATTAAGTCAGCTTGCGTCAAAATTACAATTTTTCACAATTTTTCACAAATTTGACACAATGCTCAGACTGGAGGACAAGGTCATAGCGGACTGCGATGGAGAGATCCACACGGTAAAAAACTGCTCCATGTCATCGGGAGTCACATTTTGCCAACTGGCGCTGAGAAGATCTTGCGCCCAGGAACTCCACGCGGATGGGATTGCGCACTACGACATCCAGCATAGCGATCTGCATCCCATCACATATGTGGACGAGGGAATCCTCATCATAAACGATCGCCCGGCTCGCGTGAGTGTGGACAATGGCACTTACATCTACTTGCAAGGAACACACCTTATCACCTTCATCGAGAGTGCCACAGTTAATGAAACCCGATATATCAATCATGATATTTCCCAGAAGAGGGCACCAGGAGTAGCCAGCTCGCCTTCCCGGAACATTTCTCTGGAGCACAATATTCTCAGCCTCCCATACCTTCACCGCTTGAGTAAACGTAACCTGGAGCATATCAAGAGATTTGGGGAAGATGTCAACAACTACCGCTCGCACCAGATAGCGCTAGTCGCGGGAGCAGTTTGCCTTAATCTGAAGGGGGCAGTAGTTAACTAAGTCAACCGGGCGACTGCAATGACCGATCGTCCGAAAGCTCGCTCCGGTCAAATTGCTGTCCCAGCGTCTGGCCGGAAGCTCGTGCATAGCCGGCAAGCACTGCCCATTGGAGTGGCCGCTATGAGTCTCACTTTTGTTAGTTCTTAAGTTCAGTTCTGTTTTTGCATTTATGAAATAAAGAGCCATCGCTCCTACATTGAAACTCCGACGATCCGTCGTAAAACACTTATTATTACAAATCTGACAGAGTCTCTAGTCCAGCAGATAAAGAGGGATAGTCATCCCTCCAACATAATCTTCCTAATTGATATTCTACGGCCAGCCGGCTAGAAGTCATCAAAGGGTTGTCCCAATCATCACCTTTCCATATCTTGTTAATTGGAGTGGAAATTGTCGACGGCGGTTTATCACTTGACCACATCATATTAATTGGCGCCCAACATCTAAATGTACCCACTGTAACAATTTGGGGAAACAGGTAAGTGAGCACCTCCAACTATATGCTTTCCTATATCTGCATTAGTTTAGCTTCAAACTAAATGAAATAAATCGCTGCCGGAATAATTTCTGCAGCTCCACTTTAATATTTTTGTGCTAACTTTATATTAAATAAAAATCAATTAACTCATTATTTGATTGACAATTTAATGGTGAATCATATGTGCGATAATAGTATTTGGTTTATGCTGTCTGTGTATTGTTTGCATTTTACTGCCAAAAATAAGTACGGATATTAAATACCTCTAAAGCACTAGGCCGCCGCTAACGAATTAGTCGTGAATATATTTAAAATTATTTTTCACCTAATATCGGCGATTAATTCTGCCGTTTGGAAATTCATAAATTGTGAATTTATTTATATAATTCTCTTTGCTTAGACCCTAATTTTTAGTATTTGCCTCGCAATACCTTTTTTTTTTATTACCCCCACTCGGCCACTGCTGGAAACCCGATCCGGCTGCATATGAATTTGTGTGGCAAATTCTTGCTATTCATTTCTTTGTTTCTCATAGCGGAGGCTCAGTCCCCGCATACCCTTGACCCTGTCGCTGCTTGGCAGGGCACCGGCTCGATTTGACGAGCTCATTTACTTTGTTGCTAGAGCGGCTGCTCCGACCCCGCACACCCCTTGCCATGCCAACTGCCTTCATGGGCAGAATAGCTTGAGCAAGCATTCCTCTACCAGTGCGATTTAACTTGGCCACATATGAGCTCTCCATTCCAGAGGTACAGGGAGAATAAACCATACGCCAGTGACTCAGAATCTGATAGCGAAGGGCCCCCGCGTACTAACCCCACAGTAGGAATTATGGACCCAGAGCAGCTTAAAGTTGTAATTCAGGCCGCGGTTAACCATGCCTTAGCGGAAAGGGTCAACAAAAAGCAGGGATTGCGCCAAGCCATAGAGCAGTTGGCCGCCCAGGTGGCAGCGGTGCAAATCGCACCCTCACAAGCAAAGGCTCCAAAAATCAAGGTTTATGAGCCCATTGATATCAAAGACAATGTTCAATGCAATGAGCCTTTAGATGCCGTTAAATGCCTGCCCGACTTTACGGGGGCACAAGAAACATATGGCCGCAAGCGGCGGTAGCCGCATATTACATTTTTAGGAATTATGTTAATAGCTCACGCCATTATCAGGCGGTAGTCATAATTAGGAGTAAGATTAGGAACCCTGCCGATGCAGTGCTATCCTCGTTCGGCACAATATTGAATTTTGATGCGATTATAGACCGCCTCGATTTCACATATAGTGACAAACGACAGATTCACGTCATCGAGCAGGAAATGGGTACCCTCAGACAGGGAAGCCTCACGCTTCTGCAATACTATGACGAGGTCGATAAAAAACTCACCTTGCTTACTAATAAGGCAACTATGTCGTTCGAAGCATAAGCGGCAAGAATTTTATGCGAAAAGTTCCGGGATGATGCGCTCCGCATTTTCATTTCGGGCCTCAAGCGCAGCCTCTCCGATGTCCTTTTCTCGGCAAAGCCGAAGGACATGCCAACTGCGCTGGCATTGGCTCAAGAAGTGGAATCAAACCACGAGAGGTACACCTTCGCAGCATCGTTCGCGAAGAGCCTGGAAGATAGAAACAGGAAGCAAGTTCCAAAGGCGCAAGATCCGATCGATCCGGCCCGCCCAAAAGGCAGAGGGTAAATCACATTACTCAGGGCCCAAACGAAACCGAAGATTACACCGCCGCAGCTTTAAGCGCGGCACAAGAAGTCAGTGACGATGCTATCCATGAATATGTATCGGACGCAATTAATTTTTTAGGGGAAAATCCCTGCTACCTGTCATCAGACGAAGAGTAGCGGGGGTAGATATGAGACTTTTAATAGATACGGGCGCGGCAAAAAATTTCATCCGTCCATACGAGGGGTTGAAATGTGTCCGCCCAGTAGAATCGCCATTCACGATACATTCGATCTGTCATATATGTATACTTACAATAAAACCTACACTCTCTCCTCTTATACTAACGTTACCAGACATTGTAATCACCAACATGATGGGCATCTCTGTAAATTCGAAAATAGATATACACACTTTAATAAAGGCAGCTCGCAGCCACACTTCAGAATGAAAGCACAGACCTCTACCTTATGGCCATAACATCTTAACGACGAGGATAAAAGAAAAGCGTATCACGCAATTGTTGATTTTTATCAAGATGCCGACAGATACTAACTTATTACAAGCAATCCTGGCTTAACAGCAGGAATTTACGACAACTATATTGGAGCAGCAACGGAACTGGATGCAAGATATACTAAGCAAAAATGCCGCAGCAAGCGTGAGTGATTCGGTACGCGCGGGTGAATCTATATGCCCTCCGTTTCACATATTTGACAAAGATGTACAAAGCTGGGAGTCATATCTGGAACAATTATCACAACATTTCAATGTATATTCGGTCAGTGCAGATCTGAAACAAAAAGCTTACTTCCTTTCGTGGTGTGGTGTATCAATATTTGAACTTCTAAAAAATCTTTTGGGAAGTAGCAATTTGAACACATTTACATACAAGCAACTCACAGACAAGCTCACGGAGCTTTTCACAACCAAACGTCATATTGTTGCAGCTCGTTACGAGTTCTTCAAAAGAGAGATGAAACATTCACAAACACATAGAGAGTGGGTAGCCGACATGCGCGGGTTCGCTCGTGAATGCTCGTGAATTTGTGTGCAACGCAGAAGGTTGTTTGTCAAACTATGTAGATGAAATGATTCGCGATCAAATCATAGTACATACGCCATATAATGCAGGTCGCGCATCTGCTTTTCAAAAGACGCAACCAACTCTTGAAGATGTGCTCATAATAGCAGAAACTTACGAGACAACAACAAAAACCGTAGCAACGCTAAAAGAAAATATAGAAAAAAATGTACCCCTCAATGCAATTAATAGTTATCAAAAAGAAACGCCAGTAAGGAAATCAAACAAAAACGCATTAAAATCGTGCTCTGGCTGTGGTCATTCTCATCCAAGAGAAATGTGCAAGTTTCGCGATACCGTATGGTAGAAAGGGACATATTACCGTCGTATGTATGTCAAATCAAGACAAAAGTAATTGGCGAAATCAAGACCAAGTTAAAAAGCAAGATAAAAACGAAGCAAACGATATAGAAATGATTGAAGCAGTGTACAGTGTAACAGGCTTAATCAAAAATGAAAGGAACAAAAAAGTCATTGATCTGGAAATCTGAAACAAAGGGGTTTCATTTTAAATGGACTCAGGAGCAACCGCATCCGTAATAAACTCAAACACATACGCTCACGAGTGTTGCACTCATTTTGGCGCACACCAATACCATTGCTTGGGGAGCTGCATACGGTTGCGAAATGTGGTGAAATAGAAAGAGAAATTATATTAATAGTGGCAATCGTGGAAAATTCGAACAATCTTTTTGGTTTGGATTTATTCAAAACATTCGGTTTTGATATAATGCCAGTATCGAACATTAACGAGGTGCACAGTGTCAATGTGACTGACATACACAACAAATATAAAAACGTTTTTGAGCCCGCAATGGGAGAGATAAAAGACTTCATAGCCAGTGTAATTTGAAAATCGACAGCAACACCGAAGTTTTATAAAAGCCGCCAAATTCCTTTTGCACAAATAGAAAAATTTAAGGCAGAGGCAGACAGATTAGTCCAAGCAGGGATTTGGAAACCGGTGAAGTTTAGCAACTGGGCATCCACAATTGTTCTCGTACCTAAGCCAGGTGGAGCGATTCGAATTTGTGGTGACTTTAAACAAGAAGTCAACGCACAAATTGACATCGAGCAGTACCCGTTGCCCACAAAAGAGGCTCTATTTCACATCATCCGTCATGGCAAGCAGTTCATCAAAATAGACCTTAAAGAGGCCTATCTACAAATGGAATTGGATGAAGTGTCCAAACAGATTATGGTCGTGAACACACCGCTGGGCCTTTTTCAATATCAACGTCTTCCATATGGAATAGCCAGCGCTCCGGCAATCTTTCAAAGATACCTAGAACAACTCCTAAAAGGAATTGAAGGTTGCGGGAACTATCTTGATGACATCATCATCTCAGCGCCGACTAGGGCAGAAAATTTGAAAAGACTCGATCAAGTTCTTAGTATTCTTCAGGACAACGGTATTAGATGCAAAATGAAGAAAAGCTTTTTCCTCAAGGATGAAATTGAACATTTGGGAAGAAGAATATCCGCAAACGGTGTTCTTCCAGATACTTCAGGACTAGAAGCTGTAAAACAACTAAAGCCTCCTGAGAATTTGCAACAATTGGAAGCGTTTATGGGTAAAGTAAACTATTATTGCAATTTTATTCCAAATTATTCGCAGTTGGCAGCACCCTTGAACCAACTTCGCAGAAAAAATGTATCATACATATTTGGGCAAAACAGCTGTTCGTCCGTAGAGCGTTATGCGGCAACTACGTCAAACTTGAACTCGCGGGAGTAGCGGTAGGTCCCGGAGTCGTAGTCAAGGAACGTAAATAGTCTGACTAAATTTACCTGGTTTCTGCAAGGGACTGCTCGGGTTGGCCAGACGCTTGCTGTGATCAGGCTGGAATTGCGGTTGCGTGCTTGAAGTCCTCGGTAGGGTTTTCCTCAAGCACCGTTGGGATGGTGATTCGGCTGATCCCTTATCGGCCGATCCTACTGGCGGTCCGTCTCTCGGGAGCAACACTCGAAGTAGGTTAGATAGGGCGGGGTCGGCTGGTGGTCCGGTTTTACGGTAGCAACACTCGAGCTAGACTGGTATGCCGCGAGATCTCCTCGTGGTCCGTTTCACGGGAGTAACACTCGGAGTAGTTAGAGAACGCGGGGTCTACTGGTGGTCCGTTTCACGGGAGCAACACTCGGAGTAGACTGGTATGCCGCGGGTCCTACTTGTGAATCGTTTTACACAGGATCACGTGATGTAGGCTGAGTTTAAGTGCCGGAGTTTCAACACTGAGTAACGAGACGATTGACTCTGATTTCGGAACTGTCTTTATTTCAGAAGAATACCTCTTATATAAGATGCTAAATTATACATCATTAAATCTAAGAAAGGTCAAGGTTCTGGACGTGCTAATACTAAGGTTAATGCCAGGGTCACCCACCTCTGAGTCTGCTGACTCCAATGCGTTTTCCACACGCATTTCGGCTTCGCTGGCTAGTTTCGGCTTGTCTCGGTCAGTCGGTCATTCTTCCCGTTGATCACGCTGACTCTGCTTCCGGAGCCATCGACTAGTGCCGAGTTGGGTATTGGTTTGTGCTTAGAGTTACAATATTAATAGGCTAGTAGGTCTGATGCTTGTATATGCTGATCTGCTGATGCATCTTGATGACACTAGGTGCCAACATACATTCTGACCTGCTGATGCATCTTGATGACACTAGGTGCCATGTATTGTGACCTGCTGATGCATCTTGATTGATTAGTAGGTCTTGGCACTAGGTGCCAACATTCTCCCCCCCCATTGAAGTATTCAATAATAGGGGCTGCTGGTTCGTTTTTCGCACCACTCTTCGTATCTTCGTTGATCATGTCGTTGCTCTTCTTTCGAGTTATTGGTCCTTATTATGGCCGTATGAAATGGACCTGTCATAAGCGGGACTCCAACATCCAGGAGTTCATGGATGAATATTGTCGCAGCCTCCGCTTACGCTGCTCTGATCTTCACTTCTGGTACTATGGCCGCATTCTTCCTCGCCGCGGTACCCCCGCCTCTCTGGGAATGGAGGATCGCGATCTCATTATTGTCCAGTTTCGACCGTTTGGCCGTATTGCCCGACGGCGCCTCTCTCGTCGTTCCGCTTGGAGCAGTGATGACAACCTTTCTACTGATAGTGGTGCTTCCTCGATGGGTACCAGTGATGGAGAAGCTTCTTAAGATTACCTTAATTTAATAAAACCTTCTTATAACTATGTATGTCTTGCTTGCCTTTTACTGTGGAGTCTCTGGATCGTACACTTCAAATCTCTTGTGGTGTCCATCTCTTGCCAACATGGCCAGCCCGGGTCGTTGTTCGACCAGCTGGAATTCTTCTCCTTGGGTTATTGTCGTCCTCCGGTGATGGGTTGCTGAGGTGTCCTTCCGGGCACACCGCGTGTACCCTGCCCATGCGGCTATGAGGATTGCTACTCCTGACATTATTACTCCGGAATATTGATGAACCAGATTCCAGTCTGCCTCGTTGTACACCTCTTCTTGTGCTTGGTTTGTCCATGTTTTTAACCCCTGCACCTCTGCATGTAGTTGGTCTAGCTGATCTAATGTTGCTTCCAACTGTCCTTCTGTTGTCCTTATTTTTTCATGTGATGGCCACTCGTGAACGTAACTTCCTGACATCCTTATTGTTCCTGATGAGTTAAACTGCGCCCGCCCCAACAATGTAATGGTCGGGCTTTGGATCACACAATCTTGCCTGATTGTCAGCTTGCCTACGCCGTCGATGATGATTTGATCTTTTTCGTCCGAGCATACATAGGTCATTGTTATTGGCTTCGTTGTCCCAAAGATCCATGCATTCTGCTCTGTTAATTGAACCCAATAACTGGTTGGGTTCCCCCTGATTGGTTCTGGCTTACATTCCCTTGCCCGATGTCTTGATAGTGCCGCCATCGTACAAGGGAGTTGATGGGCGTCCGGGCCCAATAGTGTTTGCTTAAACTCGCATACCTTATTTCCGTTCGTCCCGCTGATACACTGACTGAGGTGTTCTTGATTGATCGCAAAGTGCTGTTTCCGATGATCATCGACTGCTAGATATTTTGTTTCCGGTTATCACCACCGACACCACAAATAGTGTTTGTTCTACCGACACCAATGCAGGGCTCAATTTTACTTCGTGTGCCCCGATTAGCACATTTAATACAGCATCCTGGACTCGACGAATGTGACTTGCCACGACGACCAATTCTGAAACTGCATGTGGCAGATACCGATCAGCCGCATGGCTTCTCACCTTGATTCTGGCCAGGCTGGCTTCTAGGTCCTGCATCCTCTTCTGCGTTTCGATCGTCGTCCTCCGCATAATGTTGATGGTGGTATCCAGAACTGACGTCTGGTTCTCTACCATTTATGCGTGATGCTTTCTTGGGTTCTTAGTTTACCAATAATTTCTTCCATCCTTTTGGCGTACTGATCATCGAGTACTCCGAACAGCCCATTCGCGATATTTCCAACGATGTTCAGTGCTCCGCGTTTTTGCCGTTGATGATGCATTAACTGATCAGCATCTTGGATTTCTGCCACTTCCTGTTGCAATGTTTGTATGATCGTGGGACAGACCTCGTAAGCCGTTGGGCACCATTGTTTTATAGATTGGATGCCTCGTTTGACCGTCTCGATCTCTCGGGCCAGCTGACTGAGATCAAAAAATGTGATGAGTGTCCATTCGGCAGATTTGATTGATATCCTATCAGTGGCTTCTATGATGGTCCCGGTTACGTTGTTGATTGGTGTGATGACAACCGGGTTATTAGCCTTCCTTTCAGGTGGAGGGGGTGTGGGCAGAGTCAGTCCGGGTATCACCCAGATGAGTACCATTGTTAAGTCAAGCATTTTTTTTTTTTTTTTTTTTTTTTTTTTTTATAGGTCGGTTTCTTCCTTCTTATCGTTGATTGGTAGCACCGCCAGTCGATGTATGGCACGAGTTATATTGCCGGATGTTGTCCGTAGTTCTGCCACTCGGATCTCGCCGTCTTTACTGCTGCGTCGGCGAGACGCAGGATGGACTGCTACGATGCGTCCCAGGGGCCAGTATTATAACCAGATCACCAATCTTTACTGTTTTGCAACTTCTTGTCCACTTCGATCGATTCTGTAGCTCATGTAATTACTCGTGGCTCCAACGTGTCCAGAATTCCTTTCGTAGTTGTTCGATCCGCTTCCACCGAGTGAGTAACCCTGTGCGTCGCCTTGATTGGTGAATATCAGGTGATGCCGTTAGAGGTTCTCCAATCAGGAAGTGCCCTGGCGTTAATGCCGTAAGATCCCTCGGGCTGGAAGAGACGGATGTCAACGGACGAGAATTTAAAATAGCTTCAATATCGATGACTATGGTTTCAAGTTCTTCATGAGTTAGTGTAGCGGTATATAGTGTTCGTTTCAGTAAGTGCTTGGCTGATTTCACCGCGGCTTAACATAGGCCTCCGAAATGGGGTGCCCGATGTGGTATAAACTTGAATTCTATGCTCAGATTTGCGCAGGTCTTGTGTATCAGTGCTTGTGCCTCTTCGGCGAAAAGTGCTTCTTTTACTTCTGATAGTTCGTTGTAGGCTCCAACAAAATTAGTCGCGTTGTCGCTATAGATTTTCGCTGGTAATCCTCGTCGTCCGCAAAATCTCTTTAACGCCGCCAGGAAGGCTTGGGTAGTCAAGTCTGTGACCACCTCTATGTGTACTGCCTTGGTTGAAAAACAGCAGAAGACTGCTAGATACACCTTATGTGGTCGTTTTCCTCGAATTTTATAGTGAGTCCAAAATGGCCCACAGCACAATGGGTAAAAAATCCGATTTTGGTGCATAAACCTATTATTTTTCCTAATTAATTTTTATGAATGACCCATACTAATCGAATCTAGATATCTTCATTTGAGTTTTAAAAATCTAAAAATGGAAATTCCTTGCGAAGGTAATTATTAATGCAAATTAGCTTAAACATTTGTTATTATATGTCTTGTTGTCCAACTGTGAACTGTTTTATATGTGTATCTTTATAGATTTGAACTAACAATTGTGTTTGTGTTTTGTGGAGAATAACTTATTAATGGCACAGCCTTGCAAAAGAGTAAGAACGAGAAATTAACTACAAAAGTGTCCTTGTTGTCACACAATTAACCATTTTTGCTCCTTTTTGGTAAACTTGCGTTTATCCAGGCACATATGTGTTTGGTCACGGGGCTCTTCTTGCAATTTTGGAAAGCAACAAACGCTCGCGAGAAGCCTTGGAGACTTACATATTCGACAAATTGAATGACGATCATCAAATCGAAACAATAAACCAAAAAATATCAAATAAAATTACTAACTTTATTAATTACATTAATAAACATTTGCCACGATGCTGCCGAAACATAAAGCGATTTAGACAAGGCATTTAGAAAGCCATTCGCTTTTTTTATGGAAAATGGGTTTACTAAGCAGCAATACATAAATGCAAAACAACTTAGTAAATAACATGGCTGCGACATTTACCCCTCTTATTCGAAAATAGCCGAGGAGAAATTAAAATGTAGGCCTGCTGGAATAGAATGCACCGAAAATGAAGCAAAAGTTTCCATGCAAAACTTATTGAACCATACCGCTTCAAGAATATTACTGATGCAAAAGGAAGTTTGTGAAATACTTTCAGATGTTACTCAGTGTACTCTTATTTTTAGTTATGGGTTTGATGGGTCTACTGGTCACAGTTTATTCAAACAAAAATTAAGCATCGCAGAGTCTCAATCTTTAGATGATTCTCTATTTGTTACATCAATTATTCCCATAAAAATGATAGATCAAAAACAAAGAGTCATTTGGTTAAATAAATCGCCTCAGTCCATACGATTTTGCCGTCCTCTAAAAATAGCATACTTAAAGGAAACAACGTCTCTTATATTAGAAGAAAAAGAAAACTTGGACAATCAGATTAAAAACCTGGATTTATACGTGCATGCTTTTCAATCGAATGCAATTTTTGTAAAATTCGATGGGCACCTAACACTTATAGACGGCAAGGTCTTAAATATATTAACAGGAACAAATTCCTGCCAGTCGTGTCCAATGTGTGGGGCAAAGCCCACCCAGCTTCTTACTACAAGTGATTTTTATTCCAAAATATTTGTTATGAAGCCACACACGGATCAGTATGGATTAAGTTCCCTTCATGCATGGATTCGTTTTTTGAATTCTTGCTTAAAATATCATACAGAATTGAGCTTAGAAAGTGGCATGTTAAGGGAAATGACAAAATCGAATTGGAGGCACGAAAATATAAAGTTCAAGCAGCGTTTTGGAAAGATATGGGGCTTCATGTGGACAAGCCGAGACAAAATGGCAGTGGCAATACAAATGACGGAAATACGGCGAGGCGGGCATTCTCCAACCCAAAATTATTGTCCTCTATATTAGGAATAGATCACAATTTGATTCAGCGCCTACATGTAATTTTCATAGCCATAAATTGTCATTACCCTATAAATTCAGAAAAGTTCAAATTATTCTGTTTTGAAACTTTTACTATATATAGGAGCAATTATTTTTGGTACCCCATGTCGCCAACAGTACACAAAATTTTAGTACATGGATACATTATCATTGAAAAATCAATTGTTCCTGTTGGCTCCTTAGCAGAAAGTGCATCAAGAAGCAAGACACAAGCTTTTCAAGGCTGACCGGAAAAATCATGCCAGAAAATGTAGCCGGATTGACAATATGTCAGATGTCTTTCACAGAGCTATGGATTCGTCTGATCCTTTACTGTCTAGTTCTTGGTTCACAAAAACCAACAGGATGCCTCTGCCAGCAGAGGTTGTCGATCTTTTGGATTCGCCAATCATATCCCCAGGTGTTGGCCACAAAAACGGAAGTACATCCCAAAACTCGTGCGCAGAAGACACAGATGAAGAAAATGGCAACGATGATGTAAGTGACACTTTTGAAATCGAATTAGAGGAAGAGGTACCAGACGATATTGAAAACAAAAAAACCCGGGGAAAAGAGTAAGTTAAAATTTTAAAGTTATTAAAAAAATGTTATCCAATTTTTTTTCAGTGTTCGTAAAATTTAACAATAGATTCTAAATACGTAACAGATTTTAATTTTATTTTTCTATAATGTAATACCAAATGTGATTCAAATTATAATTTGTAATAATTTCTTATATAAAAGGGCATTTTTAACCACTGAGCGGTACGCAAATTAAAAAAAAAAACAAAAACCAACATTTTGTTTTAGTTAAAATAATACAACAAAAAAAGTTTTAAGTCAATATCTTATAAACTAGAGTTTATGCACCAAAAACGGGATTTTTGCCCACAGTGGATTGGTGGCCACCATAGAATTATGAATAGAATTTCTTTAATCAATCTTTATGAACTCTTTGATTTTTATTCTTTACGTTTGAGATTGTTATGTTATCTCGTTCTCCTATAATTTCTACCTTATAGGGTCCTGTATACTTAAAGTCTAATTTATGCCCTACTTCGTTTTTTAATAAAACTTTATCTCCTATTTCTAATTTTAAATCATTTGATCTTTTATCATAGGTTTCTTTTTGTTTTTGCTTATTTTGTTCAATCATCATTCTCGCTCTTTTATAAGCGTTTTCGAGTCTGAATTTTGATTCTTTTGCAAAGTTTTCTACGTCATACAGTGGCGTAATATATTCACTGCTATTGAATTTAATGTTTAAGGTTGGGGTTTTACTAAACACTAGTTCATATGGACAGTATCCATGTACAACAGAGGGTGTTGTATTGAAACAATATGTAAAGTATATAAGCCAAACATCCCAGTCTGTTTTATCTGACAAAACGTATGATCTAACGTATTCGTTAAATATTCTATGGTTTCTTTCTATTGTCCCCAATGTTTTTTGATGATTTGCAGTTGATGTTATATTATTAATTTTGAGATATTTGCATAAATCATTAATAATTGAATTCTTATATTCAGTTCCCATGTCCGTAATGAACGTGTTCATTGGACCGTACTTTAGAATAAAAGATTCGAATATGGCTTTTGCTACTGTTTTTGCACTTTTGTCTTGTATAGGGATTGTAACGAGATATTTTGTTAAGTATTATCTCATATTAGAGTGACTGCATATTCGTTACCTTCGTCTGATTTAGGTAATGGACCGATCGTGTACACTAATACTATATCAAACGCTTTTAATGGGGTTTCTGTTATTGTCAACGGCGTTTTTGTATGGATTGGGGTTTTTGATTTTTGGCATTTGAGACATTTCTTTACGTGGTTTGCAACGTCACGTCATGTTTTTCCAATAGTAATGTCTTTTTACTTTTGCTAGCGTTTTTGTTATGCCTGTGTGTCCGCCTTGTAAAGGATCGTCATATAATGTGAACAGAATAGCTTCCTTTTCTTTTTTATTTTCTATTATGGTCACCGGCTGGTGTAGCGCTTCTCTTAAATTTAATTATATTTTATTGCCCTTATCTTTAAATTTATCTGTTGAAACGAGTTCAAAGATTTTTTCACTCGGTGCCATTTTAAGTTGTCTAATCTTATTTATACCGGCTATTTTTTCAAGCCTTTGGAAAAATTGATCTAAATTGAATATTCAATTGGTATATAGATCATCAACGTTTATTCTTGCATATATCTGTTTTCCCTTCTTGAGAGAACACTTTGATATTGTTAAATGCAAGGTCACTACTTTTTTAACATCTTCGTTATGAATGACGTCAAATATCTTGGGCTTAGAAGCTGTCGGTTGCTTTTGCAAATCCGAACTAGATGTTGAAACTGCGCAGTTATTTTTGTGTTTACTTTGGGATCTAGTAGTGACTTTTAGTATTTGTCTATTCATTTCTTTTAGTTCATCGATGCTTATTCTTGATAAGGCATCTGCCACATAATTGTTTTTTCCCATAAGGTATTCTGCGGAAAATTGATATTCTTCCAAGTCTAACCTCATTCTTGTTAACTTGGAAGTTGGGTTTCTCATTGAAAATAGATATGTTAATGGTTTGTGGTCTGTTTTGATAGTGAAATATTTTCCATATATATATGGTCTAAAATAGTTAACTGCCCAATGTATACATGCATGCTTACTAGCATCTGTTGTTATACAAAATTCTTTATTAAAATCTGGGTATTTTAATAGTGTGGGTTGGACTAATGCGTTTTTAAGATATTCAAAAGCTTTTTGACACTCATTAGTCCAGTTGAATTTTATGTTTTTCTTGCACAAATGGGTAAGGTGTCTTGAATAATACGAGAAATTTGGTATGAAACGTCTGTAGTAATTGCAAAAGGCTACGAATCTTCTAGATTCATCTGCATCGGACGGAACAGGATAATTTTTTATTACGTTAAATTTTTTATCATCGGGTAAAATTCCTTTGTTTGTGCATTTGTGTCCCAAAAATGTTACTTCGTGCATAAAGAATGAGCATTTTTCAGGGTGTAACTTAAGGTTGTGTTTTCTACATGGATTGAATACATTAGTTAGATTTTTTATCATATGATTTTCTGAACAACCTATAACTACTAAGTCGTCCATATAAAGGAAAGCTTGGGATGGTTCTAATCCCGAAAAGCTAATGTCATCATTCTTTGGAATGAATTTGGTGCTATTTTTACTCCATAAGGTAGTCTTTTAAATCTGAATGACCTAGTGCTTGTAGAGAAAGAGGTAATATCTCTTGATTCCTTTTCTAGGGTAATTTGGTGAATTCCAGACATTAATGTAATGTGGATTTAAATCTAGACAGGAAAAAAATGTTGCTCTACCAAGTTGATCTAAGATATCTTCGATTCTTGGTAGTGGGAATTTATCAGCTAGTCTCCAACGTTTTTGTTCTGAGCCAGGAAATGACTTTTTGGGTACTAACATTAATGGGCTGTTGTATTCTGATACTGATGGTTCTACTATATCATCTTTTATTAGCTTTTCTAATTGTTTGTTTATTTCATCTTTTTAGCTATGTGGTGTTCGATAGTTTTTAATGTAGACTGGTGTAAAATCTTTTAATCTCAGCTTCTGTTTATAGAAATTATTTGCTGAAATTGGTTCGGTTTCTAATCCGAATATATCTGTAAATTTGGTACATAGTTTGGTGAGGGTGCTTTTATACATTGTAGGAAAATTTTTCGTTAATTATGAAAGGACATCTTCTTTTCTGGTTTTAGTTTCGTTGCTTTGGACAATTTGATAATTTTCCAATGGTTCGTACTTTATTTTGGAAATGTTTATAATTTTATTTTTATCGGTCGTATTTAATATTCGGACAAATGTGTTGCTTGAATCAGTTATAGTGCTGTCTATAATGATGCCTTCATCTATACACTGATTTTTAATAAGGACTTCTTTATGGGTGGTTATTATATTAATTTGTCTCACGACTTCGGATCGTGCTGGGATAAGTAAGTTATTATTATTTCAATGCGTAATTGGAATATTTATGTCTTGATTGAAATCTTATGGTCTTGCTATTAACCAATCTTGATCTATTTAAAAATCTAGTTGACAATTGAACCTTTTTATGAAATCCATTCCCAATATGCCATTACATGGTATTGGGAAGTCATTGTTTACTAAATGAAAATGAAATGGAATTATGAATTTTCCTGTTTGAATTTCTACAAAAGTTAAACCTTGAGTTTGAATCGTACCTTCTCCTATACCAGACATTGTTATGGTTTTTGTTGAATCTACTTCATTATATTGATCTGAATTTATTTTTAAAATATTAATGTCTGAGCCTGTATCTATTAACAGAGTTAGGGATGTTTTTGTAACGTAATTTTTAATGGTTACATAAATATTGAGGCTGAGGTTTATTTTGTACAGTTGTAAGTTTTGTGGCTTTTTGTTAAGGGAAGTCTTTAGTTTTCCGGCTGGGATTCAACAGTTCGAACTTGGGAATTGGTATTTCCACCAGTGTTACTGTTATTGTAGCCGTTATTTCCACCACGGTTGTTACCTCTAGAATTTCCACGACCTCTATAATTATTGGTGTGGTTATTATAGTTTGGGTTATACCCATTATTTTGGTTATAACCGTTGTTTTGGTGGTAATTATTGTTATAATAACCACTTCCGTAACCTCTTCCGCGGTAATTTCCTCTGAAGTTGTTATTGTGGTAGGGTTGTCCTCTTTGGTTATATAGGATTGTACTTGGATTGCCTGTCATATCGGTACTACATTGTATGTACTTAGCGATGGCTTCGTTCATTGTTGAAAAATTGCCTGCTTCTAGTACTGTTTTAAGGCATCCATGTTCACAATTTTTAGTCATTGTGTTGATTGCCTCTTTTGTGCTGAAGTTATCAGCATGTTCGGCAGGCAACCCCTCATCGATATACGATGCTTCAAGAAGCTTCCGCAAGTTTTCGATTTCAGTTGTGAACTTTTCAGCTGTTTTACCTTTTTGAAGTGTTTTTGACATTTTTGCTTTGAGTTTTTTAATTATTCCATTTATAGTGGTTATTAGGGCGGTTCGATTTGTAGGGGGTAAAAAAAATCGCTTAGGTACATATGATTTTTGGATTCTAGGGATCAAAATAAGAAACTTTGCTCAAGAGACCATACCTCTAAAATGAATTCTGATGTCCCTCGTTTTAACATTAAGGAAAAATCTTGTTTTGACCCATTTAGAGTGCCCCAATCGAGTCCAAATGTATGAACGACCCCCACTAACTTTGGAGGGTCGACCCACCCATGCCCCCCTTTGGTACCCCCCTGGGGCCACCAAGGGACGAAAAGGAGGAGAGGCGGTGGGCGGAGCAACAGGTTTTGAGTTACATTTTCATAGCATACTTTTAGGTGCTGTGATTTTGTGATATTTTTGTAAGGGAGAATCCCTCCTGTGGGATCCTAGGGGGGTACCACAAGCATGGGTGGGTCGACCCTCCAAAGTTAGTGGGGGTCGTTCATACATTTGGACTCGATTGGGGCATTCTAAATGGGTCAAAACAAGATTTTTCCTTCACGTTAAAACGAGGGACATCAGAATTCATTTTAGAGGTATGGTCTCTTGAGCAAAGTTTCTTATTTTGATCCCTAGAATCCAAAAATCATATGTGCCTAAGCGATTTTTCAATCGACCCACCCTAGTGGTTATATTTTGGACTTTATATAGGGTTGATCATACAATTTTTGATTTGATTACTTAAACCGCTATATGTTCAAATGTGCCTTTTGCTAAATTCACCAAATTCAAGGCTGTGATAAATCTTTGAAGATTTAGTTTTTTTAGAGGGTGGCGGCTGTAAGATCATTGCGGACGCGGACGATGTTGAAATGGGGTATGTCCCCCAAGATGGTCAGATGGTTATACACAGCGATCATCAGACCAATCTTATTCTATGGTGTTGTGGTCTGGTGGCCCGCCCGTATAACAGGCAGTCTACGCACTACGCCTAGTGATGCCCTAGACACTATCCTCGACCTACTACCAGTGGAACTGATGGGGGTAAAGACAGCCACTCTGGCCGCAATAAGACTGCGAGAGGCAAATCTATGGAGCAAGAAAGGAGTCCTTCAGTCTCCCCGACCACTGTAGTGTTTTCCAGGCTGAGGTAGTAGCCATTAAGGAAGCACTGGAATCCCCAGCTCTAAGGGGCAATCGGGGTACAATATGTATCTTCTCAGATAGTCAGGCAGCGCTCAAGGCACTTGACGGATTCTCATCCAACTCCAGGACAGTCAATGACTGTTGCAGATCTCTCAACGAGATGGCTGAACAGCATGACATCTACCTTATTTGGGTTCGCGGTCACAGGGACCACGAGGGAAACTGTGCTGCAGATGAACTAGCTAGGGCAGGGACTACCAACCCTCTCCTACCGGAGAAAGAACTTGTAGGCATACCCTTGGCAACTTGCAGGCTAAAGTGCATCCAAAAGAAAATGGAGTAATCTCCAGACCTGTAGAACATCACGTCTGATCTGGCCGACACGCTCTCAGAAAAGGTCGGCGAGACTTATTGCTCTCACCAGACCAGAATGCAGCTTAGCGATTGGGGCAATTACTGGGCACTGGCTGATAGGCGAACACGCGGCCAGGCTTGCAGTCCCCCACAATGATTTCTGCAGGAGCTGCAGGGATGAAGAGGAGGTAGATTCGGTAACGCACCTCTTATGCTACTGCCCGACACTCGGACGCAGTAGACTCAAACACTTCGGGTCCGAAGAACTATTGGACCTTAACGATCTCTCAGAGATTTCTCCACGCGGACTGGTTGCCTTCATTAAAAAAGCAGGCTACCATGGGCAGCCAAAGGTAGTCTAGGCATATATATGCACCCTGGTAGACAGGAAGGGGGAGGGGGCGGTGGGGGGGGTAGCATCTCGGTGAAACCCTTGCTCCAGCGGCAGCATAAGGAGCCCTAGCGGCTCAATTGGAAGCGAGGGGGTCTTCTATGTCCCCCTTGCATCACCGCCCTAACCTAACCTAACCTAGTTTTTGGCCATTGAACTCTGGGATGGCATTTGAAATATCTTTTATGTATACCCGTTGGGCAAATGTTTCGTCTGCCATTATAATTGGTTTTTGGTCTATTATGTTGTTGGAATCTATATCCTCTTCATCTTTGTCTGATAATTCAGATTACAAGAGAACTGCGGGTATAGTTACATTGTTTAGGTATTTTTCTTCTATTTCTAATCTATCAGAGTCTAAATCTTCCAACTCTACTTGGTCTGTGGTTGGTAGTTCTCGAGTTTCTAATTCGTCCCAGGTTCTACTGCTAAGGGTATGTTTAAGATACTTGGCACTTAAATAACCAAGTCATATCTTTCTTTTATATTTATTAGGTTAGATCGCAATCTTGTTAGGAACTTTGAAACTTGTGACCATCGATTTTTATCTAATCGATCTCTCTGCTCATATATTAATATCCGCGCTTTATTGAAACGGGCTACTAATATTTCCGCGTGTTTGTGCATGGTATTCTGTTGAATTGTACGATTTTGAGTTCAAGATTTATATGATTTGTCAAAATCGGTTTTTAATTTATTCAACTCGGAGAATTATTTTCTGAATACTACCATAACAAGTGTTTTGCCTAATGTTTCATGTTCTTCCAGTACTGATTTTATTTGGACACCTGGAATGGTGCTTAAAACAATCGCTTTTTGTGTTTTTCAGCAATGTATTAATGGTGAATTTTCGAAATTAAATGTTTCAATTAGAAGGTATTCTAATTGATTTATGCTTATTGGAGTCGATGGGACTATTTGTTGCACATGTTCTTTAAAATAAGCATCCCTTTCGTAAACCTTTCTAATGGCTTCTATGGTGGTCATCTTTATTGTTTTGTTTAAAATTGAGAATATTTTTATATTTGTTACCTTTGATCATAATTGATGTTGCAATGTGTATTTTTTTTTAAATTTTTTTTTTTTTAGATTTTATCCAAGTTATTAGCTTGACTTTGGAATCTTTTGCGCAAGCATTTATAATGTAATTTGTATAATTTGATAAACACATTCGCTAACATTACAACGACGATGATTATCAACAATAGGGTAACCGTTTCCATATCTACTTTTTCTGATTCTATTTTGTTTATGACTTTTGCCGTGGAATCGACAGTTTTTGTCTCTATTAAACCCATATTTGGGGTTTGTTCTAAAATTCTATATTTTATGCCAAATATATATGGCTTATTTTTATTATTGAAGTCCAACTTATTAATGCAATTATTCATTAAAAAAAAATTAAGAGAAGGTCAAAATCTTTAATTCCCGTGCGCAATTGCGTTGGGTTTATTTATAAAAATGAAGGAAAAGAGAAAGAAAAAATAAAAATTGTTAATTTACATATAACTGATTTACAATATTTTGCTCTATATAAATCAACATCAGTTATATGGTTTTAGTATACAGCCTAACAGTGGTTAATATTTTTCAAGCAGCGCTTTCGCGCATCGGCTTGGGTAGAATTCCTTAATATTAATGGCAACTTAGGCATTGGTACGGATATGTAGAGCACTTGTTGCGTTACTGCGCACCATTGCGAAGTATTTTTTCGATAACGTCCAGGTTCTTCTCGTGTGTTTTCTTCTCCTGCTCCGTCCTTGCTGCTTTTATAAGATGCTTAATGAGTCTTCTCTGCCTAAGTAGTTGAACTCGTTTTCCGCTGCGCTTCTTTTTCTTCAGTGTCGTTTTCTGCTGTCGAGCCCTATACTCAGATATTGTGAGTGGGCGTGGTCCATCGCTTGGACACAGTTTTAAAGCCTCCTTAGAGTCGGTGCCTCTTTTTGTTCGACAGGAGTAGCTTTGTTGAAATCTTGGTCATCCATCGGTGGCACAGGGGATGCCTTCCGAACTTATTTTTCATTCATTCACGGTGATGATTTTTGGGCCTTACTTTTTTATGTTGTATTTATGTTTGTTTGTCAGTTTGTTTTTTGTTTTTTTTTTTTTTTTTGTGTCGACTCCTGGCAGGATCTGTGTCACGGTCGCCATGTAAACTTTAAGTACAAAATATAATCTTTATATAGATATTATGTTTTGGGTTTTTAGCCATGTCGTTCTTTATTCTTTAAAAGTCAAGTCCAGAGTGTATTAATATTCTATTGCTCGCGGCTGCGTTGCCTATAAAAGCAGCGATCAGTCGCGGCTATATTCATATACATATATATTTCTATGCTCGTATATAAGGCTGGTAGCGACCCGAGCGTAAGGGTGTAAGTATGCATGGCTCACTTGTATGCGTTGTCAACTCATGGGAATTTGCTGACCAATGCACTTCCCAGGAGTGAGGCTTAAAGGCATATGTATATAACTGGCAATTTGGCAGGGCATTATGTTTATATAACAACACTGTAGCACAATATTGTTTTGTTACAGTGGATGCTTCCTATAATGACCCATGCATACTACAGTAGTTCAATAATAACTCCGTGCCAGCATGGCTTCATGAAGCGCCGCTCCACCACTACTAACTTATTGGAGCTAACTTTTTTTATCACGGAAGGCTTCCGGAATGGCTTATAAACAGATGTCATACACACTGACTTCAGTAAACCATTTGACTCTGTTAACCGTTCGCTTCTTATAAGTGAACTCAGTCTTTTTGGATTCCCAACTGATCTTCTTATGTGGATTTCGAGCTACTTATTAGGGCGAACCCAACGTGTTTTCTTTAAAGATGCTACCTCGCGTTTAGTCCGCGAAATATCGGGGGTGCCCCAAGGAAGCCATCTTAAACCCCTACTTTTTACACTGTTTATTAACGACTTGCCCCTTGCCTTAACTAATTCACTTGTACTTTTGTACGCTGATGATGTTGTACTAGCGCCAAGTCTAGACTTCAATCCGATTTGGATAAACTTCAAAATTGGTGTTTTGCAAATAACCTAAAGCTTAATGGATCGAAATCGAAACTTATGTCTTTTTACCGATCTAGTCCTCACCAGGCTATGTCCTTTCTCTATGGGAAAGCGTTAGAACGATTAATTCAGGTTAACGATCTATGTGTCTTATTAGATTTGAGACTTAAATTTACCGACCATATATCTACCATGGGTTATAAAGCTATGGGTGTGCTTAGTTTTATTAAAAGATGGTCAAAAGAATTTAATGACCCGTACATAACTAAAACGATATATATATCACTGGTCCGTCCGATTCTTGAGTATGGATCGTGTGTCTGGAGTCGTCAATTTGGAGTACACCAAGTTCACATTGAATTGACAAAAAATTGACAAAAAAACTTCCTTACTTTTGCTCTTAGGGGACTTAATTGGGATGCAAATCTTTACCTCCCCTCTTATCATAGTAGACCTTTACTAATAAACTTACCATCATTAAATAACCGTAGAACGATGCTGGGTGTCATGTTTCTATTTTGCTCTACTAACAATCTTAAATCGCTTATATTAACCGCCTTATCTGTGCAACACTCTTCCTCGTGATATCTTTCTCCTAATCCTCGCTTATCTATCTCGGACCTATTCCCGCGATTCGAGGCGTATGTTGCGCGGCAGCGTCCCTCGGTCGGTTGGACGGGAGGTGGGCTGTACGTATGCAGTGGGAACCGCCCAAAAAAAAAAAAAACAAAATATATGGCAAGACGCCGAGATTGCTAGCTCCGGTATAGTATTTACTCTTGTTATTTTTCTGTTTCTTTTTGTATTTTGATTTATAGTGAATAATTTGCCTGCCTCTATTTATATCCTCATAGTGTTTCCATTTAATTGTGTTACTTAACCTGTGTTCAGTTACCGAGCATTTTCGGGAGCTTTATTTAATGTTCCAAATCTAGGCTGTAATAAAAAACCAGGACCTTTAGATTTCTATGTATGATTACAATTTATTTAAATGATGTATGTATGTGACTGAATAATAGAGATACCGCGAGAGAGCAAGGCAACGATAGCGCCTGACGGGAGATGCAGGTGGCCGATCGAATGCACGAGAGCGGGCGACGTGAATAGAGACAAAGATAAAGAAAAGATAAACAAATTTAATAAATTATTGGCCAAACTTTCGGGCGGCTGCTTGACCCGACATACTCCCCCCGTTGGAAGATGAGCTTTCAACAGCATCATGAAGGGGCAGCAGGCACAAGTTGTTGACTGCCCGGAATCCAAGGAATCCGAGTCAGCTTGCCTTTCCTTCCACTTAGACTGCGTGGCATCGTCCACTTTCTGCAACAGCACTTGTTGTGCTTCGTTCTGCTGCCTAGCAACTCCAATGCGACGTCATAATTTTTGTCCGTGAGACGATCAATCAGTCTCCAAGGCAGACTCACGAGGCAGGACCGCAACCGCTGAAACTTTTCGACCCGACCTATGAATGGGTTTGTGTCCACCATGGACGAGAACAGTGAACCTCCACTCCAAAAGTGGGAAGTGGCAGAGGCAGCAATATGCGGTTAATATGAGAGATTTAAGATTGTTAGTGGAGCAAAGTGACAAGATGTGGTAGAGACCATTGTAGTCCGAACATAATGCCCTGAGTGGATCGTGTTGGGCATATGTCGAACTACAATGGCTGAGGAGTAGAGGACGAAAGTTTCTAGTCCTTCTACTAGGAACGTTAAAATTAACGCGTGTTAGTAAGTGCTGGCTGTCTACATTTCCATAAATAAGATTAAGGGTTAACGGTTTGTTAATGATGGTAAGTTGTTTAGTAAAAATACGATAAGAGGGAAGGTAAAGATTTTCATCCCAATTAAGTCCACTAAGAGCGAAAGTTTTTTTGTACAGATTCAATGTGATCTTGGTGTACTCCGTACTGAGGACTCACGACACACGATCCATACTCAAGAATCGGACGGACCAATGATGTATATAACAATGTGCAAAAAGTAGGGGTCCAAGATGGCTTCCATGGGGCACCCCAGATGTTGCGCGGACTAAACGCGAGAAACACGTTGGGTTCTCCCAGATAAGTAGCTCGAAATCCAGATAACAAGATCGGTTGGGAATCCCAAAAGACTGAGTTAAATTATAAGAAGCGAATGGTTAACAGAGTTAAATGCTTTACTGAAGTCAGTGTAAATGACGTATGTTTGTAAGCCTTTCCGGAACCCATCCGTCATAAAAGATGTTAGCTCCAATAAGTTGGTAGTGGTGAGCGGCGCTTCATGAAGCCATGCTGGCAAGAAGTTTTTATTGAACTACATAGGTGTTGCAAATGTGGAGTGATAAGTTTTTCAAAAAGCTTTTGAATTGCTGACAATTTAGAGATGCCTATATAATTTGCAGGGTCGAATTTTTCCCCGTTTTTATGCAGCGGATTAATGAAAGATTCCTTCCACATAAGGGGAAAGATCGAAGTTTCCAGCGATAGATTAAAAAGTTTAACGAGCGGTTTGCACAGAGCCTCGGCGCAGTTCTTCAGAACACAGCCTAGTACTCCATGAGGGCCTGGCGAATACACGGGCTTGACCTTAAGAAGATCCGATAACACACCACTTTGATCGAAAGATGGGCAAATATAAGGTTGGCTGATTGGATATTATAAGTGTAAGGCTGGGCTGATTTGCTGCTAGATGAACACGTAGTTTGAAAAAACTGTGCAAAGAGATAGGCCATTGCCTGATCAGTGTTCGCATAAAAGTTCTCAAACGTAAACAGTGGGCGGAAAGATACATTTTTACGCTTAGTGTTTACAAAGTTATAAAACTGCTTCGGATCCTGAGTAAACTGAATCCGGCAGCGGCGAATATAACTCCTATAACATTCTACGATATGCACGGTGAAATGGGACCGAGCTACTCTTGAATAACTAACTGTACATACTGTTCCTTAAATTTATAAGGCTTGTAAAATAATCATATACGTTGAAGCAGACGGATATTTTCACGGCACACAAGCACACAGTGGCACACAAAATATGTTGAAAGTGCAAAAATATGTTCCTCCCACTTGGCCTGGATAGCTGGGTCCAATCCTTGGAGCACATGGACAATGATGAATTCTCTTCGGAGATTTCCAAGGAACGAACTGCTTCTAAGGCTGAGTCGCTTAGACAAGATAGCAACCTCTGCAGCTTTTCCACCTTACTTGTTTGAGGATTGCAGCCCACGATTGTTCGTGCAGTAAGTTCGTATAGCTAACCTTTATCTGTCGAATGTAATTCTGTCGATAATAATAATTGAGTAATGCAAATTGTTGATAGTTCAAGAGCACAAAAGTCAAAAATAAATTTAAAAGCTCCGAAAAAGTCTGGTTGTTAACCGAAGTCTACAAAATCTCTGAGCTAGGCCCAGGCTTTTCGTTGTTGCATTGGAAATAACTATGAAGGCAATGGTTTTGTCTTGTAATAAACCGAAGATTTCATAGAAGGACCCTCCTCAGGGTTCCTCCTTCCATCTTGCAAAGGGCCGGACTAGGGCCGGACTCGGCTGCCAGGAAGTGCGTTCAAGATTTTTGTTTTCCCACAGAACCTGCGGGTAACAATCACACATTATGGTTATAACCTGTTTTGAATATATATTTTAATTTTTATTTAATAAGTGACGTTATATGGGGGGTATTTGGAGAAGGTCCCATTTGAAATGAATAAACAAATGATTGGATTAACATATTGAATTAATAAAAAAAAAATTGTGTGCGTGGAGTCCCTACGCGCGAAAGAAGTGAAACTTCTTAGCGATATTCCAAAAAATGCATATTATTTCGTATAGAAGAAAAATAGCGGGAGGGAAAGGATAAAAATAAGGTGGAGTGACCAACACTTTCTTCAATTCACATTTTATAAATTTATTATAAAGCAAACTCC
This sequence comes from Drosophila ananassae, assembly GCF_017639315.1. Lineage (NCBI taxonomy): Eukaryota > Metazoa > Arthropoda > Insecta > Diptera > Drosophilidae > Drosophila > Drosophila ananassae. The sequence continues at coordinate 23,660 of NW_025319110.1, read as the reverse complement.
AAGTTCTGCTTTCTTTCGTGCTCGGTATTCACGATAATATTGTGCTCTGTTCCCTCCTCTTACTGCACTGTCTTTTTCCGCTGTAAAATCAATTCAAAATCAAACCATTAAAATTTTTGCCAATCCAATTGATATTAATTTCAAGATGATATGATCCACAAGGTGCATCTGTTATGGACAATTGAAATATTCAAGAGAAACGTACCACCACATAACCTGGAATCCGCTGTATTATGCGTATTTTCATGTCACTCATTTTATTGTTTGTTTGAATCACTATTCACTGTACTAATACTACAAGTAGTGCGTCAATATTATATAGAACACGAATTAATTATGGGAAACACTTTAATAACAAAATACGATATAAGAATAAGAAAAAGAATTTTCGACACATAGGACGCTTGATGCACTCACGCTTAGGCACTAATATTAGTCTAGGCAGCTGTTACGCGCTACGTGTATCGCAATAGCAGCGCATGCGCCTGGCGATACCTTACTCTCATTCACTCTCTCTCTCTCTCGTACTCTATCTTTCTCTTTTCCTCTTCTCCTTCCGAGTTGCGTTAAGCGTTCAACGCTATTCCCCCTCCACTGGAGCGTTAAACGTTTAACGCAACATTTTCCGGCGTCGTATAAGAAGTTTCACTTCAAAAACATAATAAAAACAAGTTTACCACCCGTTACTCCTTTATGGCTTACTCCACCTTACTCCGTCTTACTCCACCTTTTATTTTGTCTAGGCTCTGTTTTAGTGGATTAAAGTTAAAGTGGGAGTTGACCACGTGACGAGTCATTAAAGGGGGGCCCATAAAGTGTTGAAGTGATAACTTTACAATGCTTTAGCTAATTAAAGTTTTTATAGTATTTAAAAAATAGAGTATCCCAACCTTCATTCTTTTGGCGATCAGTTAAGGACCAACTTGGAGAAAAAATAAAAATAAATAAAAAATAAGGAAACTAAATAAAATAACAAATGTTTTGATTTCTTTGGAAAAATAAAAAAAAAAGAAAACAAGGCAGATAGGCCTTGTATCTTACTCCTAGGGCGATTGCTAGATAATATATATATCAGATAATCAAAATGTGATGACAGAATCGTATCTGCTGAAAACCGAAAGACATGGCACGTAGTTATTGTAAAATAAAAATATCTCTGAAGATCTCAAGGGGAATAATTGGATGTTCAGCGATTGAACATTAAAATAAGTGAAGGAAATAAATTTAAGAAAATAATAGGATTTATTTTAAAAATACCCAAAATATTTTCCCCGCCTTTTTTTTTTGTGTGCTAAGCGATTTTGAATCCTAGAGTGGATTAACGATTGGTTCATAAAACTAAGCCTTAATACAAAAAATAAATAAAAAGAAAATGAGGAAAGAAGGATGTGAGAGTCGAAACTGCTCAGATTATGACAAGAGCAAGGAAACCTCGGAGCCCATTAGATTACCCAATTCAGAGCCAATAAAAATACAAAATATTTCGGAAGAACTGAACGGAATATCTGGATGTGATTGCTTATCTTGATGAATTAAATAAAGTAAAATAAATAATATAAAAAATTGAATAAGAAAATAAAAATTGTTTTTTTGCGTGAAATAAAAATATATGTTCACACTTTGCCGGCCAGAGGCAGACTGAGCTCTGAAAATATTTTCAAAGAGGTCTACAGACTTTCTAAAAGGAACGGCCTTCTAAGACAGAAAAAATATTAGTAACATAAATCCTAAGGTTACTCTGATGCTTTTTTCGGTTGGCATGGAAACGGGCTACTGGTATAAAAAGGGCTTATAAAAGTTTACATTTTTGGGGCAGACAATCCGATTGGGTCAGCGATTGGGAAAAAAGCTTTTTATCTTGCTCGGCACAAATTATGTATAAGGTGCTCTAAAATAATTTACCTTCGAAATCAAATTTTATGAATTTTTAATTGATTTTCCTTTGGGACGAGCAGGCAAGTGGAAAAATGGAGAAATAAATAGGAAGTTCAATAGCTTAGATAGAACTCAATTTAACAGACAAGGAATAAGGTCTTTTCACCTTTGTGACACCTGTACAAAAATAACCAGATTAATTGCAATCATCACGAAATATATAATATTTTATTCAAATAACGACTAGACACCTGAATACATGGATCCCAAAAGCGCAATCAAACCAGAAAATCGTAAAAATCCAAGTCTTCCCAGAGTTCAGGCTTAGAACACAAAGTCCGAAGACATTTTTACATGCTCCATTCTTAAGCTTCTACTTGGCCCAGCATCTCACAAACTTCGGAGAAAATAAAAAAATGTGTATAAATAGATTACACTGTGAAATATAAGATTTAGCTTTTCATAATATGCAGACACTACGTGGGACCACCCACCATATAATATACAGGCAGGGGAATGAGAATTAGTGATTTTAAAGGACGATCTACTATTATTTGCAACTCCACGTCTTCCCATATGAGTACCCGTCGCGTAGGCGTCCATGGCTGCATCCATAGCCTGTAGTAGTCGATTAGGCCAAGTGGGAAGAAGGTCAAAATTCCACCTTCAGCCAAGTGGGAAGAAGTCAAAATTCCACCTTCCTGCCACTTGGCCTGGGTAGCTGAGTCCAATCCTTGAAGGAGCACAAGGACAATGATGTATGACATAATTCTACTTGGAGATTTCGAAGGAACGAACTGCATCTAAGGCTGAGTCCCGAAGACAAGTCCGCAACCTCCGCAGCTTTTCAACCTTACTTATGTGAGGATAGCAGCCCACGATTATTCCTTAGCGTACTTTTAGCAAGTGCCTTGATGCCTCCTACCGGTGCGGGAGAGGGTAGCGAACCTGGAGGGCTAGAAAAGAGAACTGTAGGGCAGATTCTGCACAGCCATGAAAGGCCCAAATCGGAAAAACATCCGCAGGAGTTCTTCTACAATATGGCAAGACGCCGAGATCGCTAGCTACGGTATAGGAATTGGAACATGGGAATTTGCTGACTAATGCACTTCCCAGGAGTGAGGCTTAAAGGCATATGTATATAACTGGCAATTTGGCAGGGGCATTATGTCTGTTAACCGTTCGCTTCTTATAAGTAAACTCAGTCTTTTTGGATTCCCAACTGATCTTCTTATGTGGATTTCAAGCTACTTATTAGGGCGAACCCAACGTGTTTTCTTTAAAGATGCTACCTCGCGTTTAGTCCGCGAAATATCGGGGGTGCCCCAAGGAAGCCATCTTAAACCCCTACTTTTACACTGTTTATTAACGACTTGTCTTAACTAATTCACTTGTACTTTTGTACGCTGATGGTGTTGTACTAGCGCCAAGTCTAGACTTCAATCCGATTTGGATAAACTTCAAAATTGGTGTTTTGCAAATAACCTAAAGCTTAATGGATCGAAATGTAAACTTATGTCTTTTTACCGATCTAGTCCTCACCAGGCTATGTCCTTTCTCTATGGGAAAGCGTTAGAACGATTAATTCAGGTTAACGATATATGTGTCTTATTAGATTTGAGACTTAAATTTACCGACCATATATCTACCATGGTTAATAAAGCTATGGGTGTGCTTAGTTTTATTAAAAGATGGTCAAAAGAATTTAATGACCCGTACATAACTAAAACGATATATATATCACTGGTCCGTCCGATTCTTGAGTACGGATCATGTGTCTGGAGTCCACAATTTGGAGTACACCAAGATCACATTGAATCTGTACAAAAAAACTTCCTTACTTTTGCTCTTAGGGGACTTAATTGGGATGCAAATCTTTATCATATCCTCCCCTCTTATCATAGTAGACCTTTACTAATAAACTTACCATCATTAACAAACCGTAGAACGATGCTGGGTGTCATGTTTCTATATAATCTTATTTATGGAAATATAGACAGCCACTAAAACGCTTAAAGTAGAAGGACCAGAAACTTTCGTCCTCTACTTCTCAGCCATTGTAGTTCGACATATACCCAACACGATCCGTTCAGGGTATTATGTTCGGACTACAATGGTCTTTACCACATCTTGTCACTTTGCTCTACTAACAATCTTAAATCGCTTATATTAACCGCCTTATCTGTGCAACACTCTTCCTCGTGGTATCTTTCTCCTAATCCTCGCTTATCTATCTCGGATCTATTCCCGCGATTCGAGGCAGTGGGAACCGCCCAAAAAAAAAAAAAAACAAAATATATGGCAAGACGCCGAGATTGCTAGCTCCGGTATAGTATTTACTCTTGTTATTTTTCTGTTTCTTTTTGTATTTTGATTTATAGTGAATAATTTGCCTGCCTCTATTTATATCCTCATAGTGTTTCCATTTAATTGTGTTACTTAACCTGTGTTCAGTTACCGAGCATTTTCGGGAGCTTTATTTAATGTTCCAAATCTAGGCTGTAATAAAAAACCAGGACCTTTAGATTTCTATGTATGATTACAATTTATTTAAATGATGTGTGTATGTGACTGAATAATAGAGATACCGCGAGAGAGCAAGGCAACGATAGCGCCTGACGGCAGATGCAGGTGGCCAAAGATAAAGAAAAGATAAACAAATTTAATAAATTATTGCCTGCCAAACTTTCGGGCGGCTGCTTGACCCGACATACTCCCCCCTTTGGAAGATGAGCTTTCAACAGCATCATGAAGGGGCAGCAGGCACAAGTTGTTGACTGCCCGCCTTATAGCTCCGTACGCCGCTGGGTAATACTGAATAATATGGACTAGCAACTCTGACTGCTCAGCTGTCATGAGGACCTTACCATCGTCAGGGCGTCCGCCTCCCCAAACAATCCAACCAAGCAGAGTTTTTTGGATTGAAAGCAAACCAGAAGGCAGATGAATCTGCACCGTTTGCTCTTAAAATAATCCAGCTTCAATTAGCAAATCAACTGGCTAAGGATGGTGAAAATGAAGATCCGCTAGGTTTACATTAGCGGGAATTTTCCAGGAGCTGACGTCCAATGTCCAAATGTGGCTGAAAGTCAGTGATGTTGGAGTACGATGTACGATCGCAGTTAATTGCGCCGAGTAGTCAGAGCATTGGGATTGCAAGCTGACTTGCGCAGAAAACCCAGCTGTAGAGAACCCTGCGTAACCTATACCGGATACAGTCACCGGAGACCTTATCTTCCGCAGCTGCAACTGGTCCGTCAGCGTTCAAGTGACTAGATGCATCTGCGAGCTAGAATCGAGCAGCGCTCGTCAGGGCAGTAGAAATCCGGAGCGGTTCATAACCAGAATATTGGCAGTGGCTAGCAACACACCACATCACCAAAACGATCCTTAGCGACGAGAGAATTGACGGCGGCGGGCGCTGAACGAAAAACAGCGTCGCTAGATGTGGAAACCTCGGGAGAGGGGTGTTGGCCTTGAGCTGGTGAATTGCCAATCAAATGCTGCAGACTATGATGCCTGCATTGCAAAGTGCCCGGATCCAAGGCACTTACGGCTGAAAAACCTTGGGCAGGATTTATCACGTTTATCACGTGAGAATGGCCATCACAGAGTTTGTGATCACAAATGAAGAGTTACCTGGATGAAAATGACTACGCCGTCCTACCGCAAAGTTTGGTGCAAGTGATGTCGTCGTCAAATCCAAGCTCTTCAGAATCCGGCATCTCCTCTCACGGAATTTGCGATAGACTCCCGCGTTGGAATGGAATCCAAGGAATCCGAGTCAGCTTGCCTTTCCTTCCACTTAGACTGCGTGGCATCGTCCACTTTCTGCAACAGCACTTGTTGTGCTTCGTTCTGCTGCCTAACAACTCCAATGCGACGTCATAATTTTTGTCCGTGAGACGATCAATCAGTCTTCAAGGCAGACTCACGAGGCAGGACCGCAAGTGGGAAGTGGCAGAGGCAGCAATATGCGGTTAATATGAGAGATTTAAGATTGTTAGTGGAGCAAAGTGACAAGATGTGGTAGAGACCATTATAGTCCGAACATAATGCCCTGAGTGGATCGTGTTGGGCATATGTCGAACTACAATGGCTGAGGAGTAGAGGACGAAAGTTTCTAGTCCTTCTACTAGGAACGTTAAAATTAACGCGTGTTAGTAAGTGCTGGCTGTCTACATTTCCATAAATAAGATTAAGGGTTAACGGTTTGTTAATGATGGTAAATTGTTTAGTAAAAGTCTAAAGTGTTTAGTAAAAATACGATAAGAGGGAAGGTAAAGATTTTTATCCCAATTAAGTCCACTAAGAGCGAAAGTTTTTTTGTACAGATTCAATGTGATCTTGGGGTACTCCGTACTGAGGACTCACGACACACGATCCATACTCAAGAATCGGACGGAGATGGCTTCCATGGGGTACCCCAGATGTTGCGCGGACTAAACGCGAGAAACACGTTTTGTTCTCCCAGATAAGTAGCTCGAAATCCAGATAAGAAGATCGGTTGGGAATCCCAAAAGACTGAGTTAAATTATAAGAAGCGAATGGTTAACAGAGTTAAAAGCTTTACTGAAGTCAGTGTAAATGACGTATGTTTGTAAGCCATTCCGGAACCCATCCGTCATAAAAGATGTTAGCTCCAATAAGTTGGTAGTGGTGAGCGGCGCTTCATGAAAGTTTTTCTTGAACTACATAGGTGTTGAAAATGTGAGTGATAAGTTTTTCAAAAAGCTTTTGAATTGCTGACAATTTAGAGATGCCTATATAATTTGCAGGGTCGAATTTTTCCCGTTTTTATGCAGCGGATTAATGAAAGATAATGAAAGATTTCCCCTTCCACATAAGGGGAAAGATCGAAGTTTCCAGCGATAGATTAAAAAGTTTAACGAGCGGTTTGCACAGAGCCTCGGCGCAGTTCTTCAGAACAGAGCCTAGTACTCCATCAGGGCCTGGCGAATACACGGGCTTGACCTCAAGAAGATCCGATAACACACCACTTTGATTGAAAGATGGGCAAATATAAGGTTGGCTGATTGGATATTATAAGTGTATGGCTGGGCTGAACTGCTGCTAGGTGAACACGTGCCTTGATGCCTCCTACCGGTGCGGGAGAGGGTAGCGAACCTGGAGGGCTAGAAAAGAGAACTGTAGGGCAGATTCTGTGCAGCCATGAAAGGCCCAAATCGGAAAAACATCCGCAGGAGTTCTTCCACAATATGGCAAGACGCCGAGATCGCTAGCTCCGGTATAGAGTTTACTCTTTATATTTTTCTGTTTCTTTTTGTATTTTGATTTATAGTGAATAATTTGCCTGCCTCTATTTATATCTTCATAGTGTTTCCATTTAATTGTGTTATTTAACCTGTGTTCAGTTACCGAGCATTTTCGGGAGCTTTATTTGATGTTCCAAATCTAGGCTGTAATAAGAAACCAGGACCTTTAGATTTCTATGTATGATTACAATTTATTTAAATGATGTGTGTATGTGACTGAATAATAGAGATACCGCGAGAGAGCAAGGCAACGATAGCGCCTGACGGCAGATGCAGGTGGATAAAGATAAAGAAAAGATAAACAAATTTAATAAATTATTGCCTGCCAAACTTTCGGGCGGCTGCTTGACCCGACATACTCCTCCCGTTGGATGATGATCTTTCAAAAGCATCATGAAGGGGCAGCAGGCACAAGTTGTTGACTGCCCGCCTTATAGCTCCGTACGCCGCTGGGTAATACTGAATAATATGGACTAGCAACTCTGACTGCTCAGCTGCCATGAGGACCTTACCATCGTCAGGGCGTCCGCCTCCCCAAACAATCCAACCGAGCCGAGTTTTTTGGATTGAAAGCAAACCAGGAGGCAGACGAATTTGCCCCACACAAAGCAGCTCGTAAAATAATCCAGCTTCAATTAGCAAATCAAGTGGCTAAGGATGGTGAAAATGAAGATCCGCTAGGTTTATATTAGCGGGAATTTTCCAAGAGCTGACGTCCAATGTCCAAATGTGGCTAAAAGTCAGTGATGTTAATTGTGCCGAGTAGTCAGAGCTTTGGGATTGCAAGCTAACTTGCGCAGAAAACCCAGCTGTAGAGAACCCTGCGTAACCTATACCGGATACAGTCACCGGAGACCTTATCTTCCGCAGCTGCAACTGGTCCGTCAGCGTTCAAGTGACTAGATGCATCTGCGAGCTAGAATCGAGCAGCGCTCGTCAGGGCAGTAGAAATCCGGAGCGGTTCATAACCAGAATATTGGCAGTGGCTAGCAACACACCACATCACCAAAACGATCCTTAGCGACGAGAGAATTGACGGCGGCGGGCGCTGAACGAAAAACAGCGTCGCTAGATGTGGATACCTCGGGAGAGGGGTGTTGGTCTTGAGCTTGTGAATTGCCAACCAAATGCAGCAGACTATGAAGACTGCATTGCAAGGTGCCCGGATCCAAGACACTTGCGGCATAAATCCAAATGCATAAGTTTGCCTAAACAATCCTTAGGCGACAAGCTTAAAAACCTTGGGCAGGAGCTTATCATGTGTATCACGTACATCGTTTGTAGGGGCAGTGGAAGGACCTGCGCACGCTGGCACGCTGGAAGGGTCCGGCTCTAGCTCGTCGGCTTGGGGGGTGTAGGTCTTGCTGGGACAGATCCTTCGCGAGATGCAACGTAGGATAATAGTAATTTAGCGGTATAAGAAAGGTTGCGTGCTGCGACAGAGAGAAGTTTATAATCTCCGCTAGAGATCAGAGCCGGTATTCACGATCATCAAATTCAAATAGAAAATTGGAACAGGACAGAAATTGTTTCGAGAGAATCATTGAAGGAGCACTGCTTTTGGTATGTCCTTATTTTCCCCAACCCTACCTTGGCCACAGGTAGAAGAGTGTCACTCTCGTGGCCCCTTTTCCCCCAGGATTAATTTGCGAAGTTCGAATTACAGTATTTTTAGTAAGAATTTACAGTAACATTTTACTTATTATATTTTTATTTAAAGTTCTTAATTGACATAGCCAAATTAATCATATTATTTTTTTTACAAAGTACTAGAGAAAATGACTAATCCTAATGAAAACTCTAACTAATTTATTTATTTAGTTTGATTATAAATATATTTTCATTTTTTTCTAATAATTTTAGGCTGCATGTGTATTTATAGTTTAGAGAAATTAATTTATTCAAATTTTTCCATCACTGTTTTGTTTTCTGTCTAAGGTTGTGTGTACGGTGGGAAAAAGGAAAAACCAATCATATAAATTTATAATAAATCAAATTTTGCGCATGGCTAATAAACTTCAATTAAATATCTTCTTCTTTAATTCACAATGGAAAATTTCTGACTTACGTGCTTTCCTCGGCGAAAAGGTCGACCTTGGCGTTGGTGGCTGTAGACGTGGATTATGGTTTAAGATTTTTATTTTTTTGTTTAGAAATTTTCCATTAGTATTTTTATTCTGTGTTCAGTCTAAGTTTTATTCACTTCCTTCTTCCTCTTTTCTCTTAATCCAGAGAAAAAAAAATTTTTATCACATTTCATTTTTAATAATCGAAACTCTGTTTAATACCACTGTGTCTTCCTTTGCTTTTTCTTTCACTTCAATCAATGACAAACAAAACTTCACTTATTGCTTTCGCTCTTCTTTTCCGACACACACCTTCTTATGATACTTTCTGCACTTCTTCTTTTTTTTTAGAAGGGCACTGGATCTTAATAAATCAAATAAAAAAAATGAAAAACATTGTAGCTAACTAATTAATGATAATGGCTTAAATTTTATTGAATATTTTTGCTTGATTTTTCTTTTTTTCTACATTTTTATCTTTTTTTTTCTTTAAACTTCATATTTCTTCAATTTTAATTTTTTAGTGTGATCCACTTAACAATAGCGTTAACTTAAACTTCTAAAAATTTTCAATTCTCTCTTCTTTTTCCGCACATTTGTTTCAACATTAACGGTTTCAATTTTTCAATTCTTCTTTACGGATCTTTCTTGATTTCGGCTTTTGGCCTCTTCACCACGTGGTCTCTTCTCATTTTTTTTACTGTTTCTTCTTCTTTTCCACAAAACTTTAGAGTTTAAAAATTTTCGCTCTCCTCAACACGTCCGGCTTGCGGTAGGTCCAAACTTCAAAAGAAGGTCTGCCCTCTCCCGCGCCATTTTCAGCCCCTTTTAGACTGACCAGTCTTGACCGAAGATTTGCCTAAGTGGTAACTCTCGCCAAAATTGGGATAATTTTTTGTATTTATTTTTCGCGGGTTAAGTTTAAATATCATTCTTTGTTTTTTTCTCTTCATGCCTACGTCGCTTCAGGCGCCGTTACAAATTCCCTCCCACAACCAGACTAGGGTATTCCAATTTTGACCCTAGGCTGATACCGACTGAAGGGACGTCATTGACGTATATCCTTGGCATGGAAGACTCCTCTTCTTTGGCCTTGTAAATCCCCTATACAACTTATCGAAGCTCCTGAATCAAGGAGTCCATAAAAGATGCGATCTTATAGCTGCTCTGGCAAAAATGGACGAAGATCTCTGGTACGAGCGTGTCTCAATCCGCTCTTACTCTTTTCGATATTTTTTCCAAATATGTTTTAATCCTTCTCGAACTGCGGTCATTTCGCACACTAAAGAGAAGCTCAGGTAATCTTTCTTGTCTTGTCATCTTAGGTAAATTTTGTCTTTTCTGGTGTAGCAATAAACTTTCATTGCTTTGTGTCGCGTCCGGTGTGGGTTTAGAAATAGCTCTTGGCTCTTTCCTATTTACTCTGTTATTGTTGACTGGTTGTGGGCGGCATTCGATGTCCTCGGTCTGTACGCTGACTTCGAACTGCCGAGCTTTAAGTTTTTTGAGCACCTCGTACAGTTGGGTTTGTAGGTGTTGGCTGCTCTACAGCCGTAACAAAACACTCATTTTTCTTCCAGACAATCTTGATATCGGTGTCCTTCGTGGTGGCAATTCCAGCATACCAGGGCGAGTGCTTTGACATCTGCATCAATTCCAACTTCCGAGCTGCTTTCCGCATCAGGTTCGTCGATTAATACCGCGACTTCCCGCCGGAATGGAGTCACTCTACTATAGCCATGTGATCGTTTGACATCTTCCAGGAAAGCCTCTCGGCGTCGACAAATCTCTCGAAGCTCCTGGACCTTTACCGCCTCGACATTCAGAATTTCGTGACGTATTTCTGGTCGCAAATTGTTCTTAAGAATGCGAACTAACTTGCGAGTGGACCAAGGCGTTTGTAATTGATCAATCATTACCTTCACACTATCGTAGATTGCGTCGAAAGTTTAGTTTGGCTTCTGTTTCCTGTTTCTTATCAACTCTTCTACATCGACGTCGTACCGGTTTTGACGAAAATGTAAACGGAGCGCTGAACATAACTGATCCCATCGAACCTCAGCTATAGACTTGTGATATCGCCAATAGAATTCCGTGGCCTTACCTTCAAATAACACGCTGACGTTGCGGCACAACACCGCGAAATTCCCATCCAGCGCCTGTTGAGTCAGTGCTTCTACACGGTAAAGTTCTGATAAAGTCGTCTATCGGTACGCCGGTTCCGGAGTACTTGAGCTTCCACCCATTTAGGATATGTCCAACTTTGTCTGGTCGTATTCCTAGATCGGATATTGTGCTTCGTTGGGGAGACATTGCGCATCCCGCTGGCATAGTCGGTATTGCGGTGGGATCTTTCCATACTGTCTTTCCAATGCGTAAACAACACATTTACGCATTGGAAACGGAATTAAAAACTAGTTATATTCGAGATGATCATCTCAACAGTGAGGAAAAATCGGCACTACATTCTCTAATGTCCAAATTTTTTGATATTCAGTATCATGAGGGTGATAATTTGACCTTCACAAATGAAATCAAACATAAAATAAAAACTAAACATGAAGATACCATTTATAGAAGAACATATACTTATCCCTATATTTATGACAATGAAGTAGAAAACCAAATAGCAGATATGATTAAACAAGGTATTGTCCGCAAATCTAAATCTCCTTATTGTAGTCCTATAGTAATAGTACCCAAGAAAATGGATGCATCGGGCATTCCAAAATTTCGTATGGCTATTGATTACAGAGGACTTAACGAGATAACTATTGACGATCCCCAATCCCCAATATGGATGAAATACTAGATAAGTTATGAAAATGTCAATATTTTACAACGTTAGATCTGGCAAAGGGATTCCATTCCGTGAATTCATGAAAAGAGAAACAGAATTTTTAGGCCATATAATTACTACTGAAGGAATTAAAACAAACCCAAATAAAATTCAAGCTATTCACGATTTTAAAATTCCAAGTACTCCTAAACAAATTAAATTATTTATTGGTCTTTGTGGATTTTACCGAAAGTTTGTTAGAGAATTTGCAAAAATTGCTAAACCAATGACCCAGTGCCTTAAGAAGGGTTCCAAAATAAATGTCAAAGATAATAATTACGTTGAAAAAATTAAAAACACTAATTACAAATGATCCAATCCTTAGATATCCAGATTTTGAAAAAACATTTGAATTAACTGCTGATGCTAGTAATTATGCTTTCGGAGCTGTCTTAGCTCAAGAAGGTAGACCAGTTTGCTACGCAAGTAGAACATTAAATGATCATGAAATAAATTATTCAACTATCGAAAAAGAGTTATTAGCCGTAGTCTGGGCAACTAAGTACTTCCAACCCTATCTATTTGGAAGAAAATTTAAAATTACATCCGATCATAAACCACTTGTTTGGTTACACAATATTAAAGAACCTAATATGAAATTGCAAAAATGGAAAATATATCTTAGTCAATATGATTGTGGTATGAATTACATTAAAGGAAAGGAAAATTATGTAGCAGACGCCTTATCTAGGCTACCTAAAAAAGAATCAAATAATGAACAACTAGAAGAAACATTTCAAAACGAAGATGATTTACAAAGCACAGGAGCTACTATACATAGCGCCCAAGAAGATAATGGCAATTATATTCAGATTACAGAGCGTCCAATTAATGTTTTCAGTCACCAATTAATATTTGAAAAGGGAAATGAAGATAGTAATGAATTAGTCCGGTATTTTAATAACACAATTAATACAATAAAATATAGTAACATGACGGAACGTACAGCAAAAGACATTATTCTTAAATTTGTATGTGGACACAATTTTGTAATGTACATAAATAATGACGAGGATTTCGCAATATTTCAAAGGGCTTTCATGGAATTAATTAAACCAAATTTGGGAACAAAATTAATGAAAACATCAGTAATACTTCCTAATATATCTACCTACGCAGATTTTCACGAGAAAGTAATTAATATTCATGAGAAAACTATTCATCAAGGTATTAAAAAAACATATGACGATTTTAAAGCTAAATACTATTTTCCAGATGCACAAAAATTAATCCAAAATATAATTAATAAATGCGATATTTGTAATTTATGCAAGGCAGAACATAGAAAAGTAGCATTAACATTTGAAAAAACACCTGAAAGTAAAAATATCCGTGAAAAATATGTAATTGACTATTATTTTATTGATCAAAGAAAATTTTTAACTTGTATTGATATCTATTCAAAATTTGTTTCAATTATAGAAACTCATACCACAGATTGGATCGAAAGTAAAAAAGCATTACTTAAAATATTTAATATGTTAGGTAAACCAAAAATAATTAAAATGGATCAAGATCCCGGATTAGTATGCAAATCATTACAAAATTGGTTAGAAAAAGAAAATATTGAGATCGAAATTACTATTAGCAAGAATGGTATAGCTGATATAGAAAGAGTTCACAAAACAATTAATGAAAAATTACGAATCATAAATACACTTAATGATGCTGAAGACAAACTCATGAATATCGAAAAAGCTACATATGTTTATAATCATGAAATAACACATGACACTACAGGTAGAACCCCTGCTGAAATATTTATTTTCGGTATGAAACCTAATAAAATTTGGGTCCAAAAAATAAAAGAATCAAAAATTGATAAAATTAATGAAAAACGGGAAGAATATGAAGTAGATTTAAATTATGCAAAAGTTGAAAAAGATATGAAACGTAAGCCGAAACTTGTTAATCCATTTAAGAAAACAGGAAAAATTATACAAAAAGATGAAAAACACTGGCAGGAAATAAATAGGGGTCACAAAGTAATAAAACACAAAAGTAAATTTAAAAAACTTAAAAAACGCAATTTTTCTCGTTATTCCAGAAATGTTAAAAATTCTGACTCTGATATTGAAAGTGATAATAATAGTACCATGGACAACGTTACCATTAATAACGGCTCAACAAATTAATATTGTCCCAATTACTTCAAAAAATGGCTATTTAGTATTGAATACAGGAACTATAAAAATACCTCTTAATTACGAACACCACATGATGGAAATAAATCAAACAAAAATATTAAATACATTCCAAGAATTTATAAAATATGAAAATTTATATAAAACAATTCCAGATATAGCATTAGCTCTTAAACAATTAAAACATGAAATAAAAGGGATTATCCCATCAAATAGACAAAAACGGGGATTAGTAAATATTGTAGGATCAGCTCACAAATATTTGTTTGGTACACTAACAGAAGAAGATAAAAAAAGAGTTAGAAATAAAATTAAATAATATAAAAGAAAATATGATAGAAAATTCAGAATTTAATGAAATCATTGGTATAATAAATAAACATACAGAAGACATAAATAAATTAATACGGGAAGAAGAGGAAATTGAGGCCTTGCACCTTTTTAGATACTCTTTACACATTTTTCAAGAATACATTGAAGATTTACAAATGGGAATTCAGTTAACAAGAATTGGAATATTTAATCCTAAAATATTAAAACATGAAGAGTTAGATGACATTAATGAAGAAAAATTATTATCAATAAAGACTTCAGCTTGGATATCACTTCCTCTCTTTATCTTAAAGCGGACGGACGTGTTTTTTTTGTGCGCACTACGTTTTTGTAAAATTTGCAATAAGCTTTCTATAAACAATCGGTGTTTATTTCTTTACATATATAAAAACAAATTGCAATTTCTTAGATCCGTATCGCTTCGCGTGTTCAGTGATATATTTGGAGGTAAAATAATAATTTGTTTAATTTTCCTTCCAAACATAGCCCTGCTCTGCTTCTTTATCTCCTACGGTGTTGTTGCTATTCTTTTGCTTCTACTCTCGCTCAATAGAGATTCTTATCTCTATTTCTTTAAATCTTACTAACTTGCACTAACTGCTCTCTTTAATCTCCCCTTTTCGTTTCCTTGGTACAGTGGTTCAAGGTTCCTCATTAATAAAATCAAATAATATTTTTAAATTAATTATTAATTTTTTTAATAATTTTTAATAAATTAATTATTTAATTTTTAATAATTTTTAATAAATTAATTATTTAATTTTTAATAAATTAATTATTTAAATTTTTAATAATTATGGATTTTAAATTTGTCTGTGCATTAATGTCTTGCAATAAGACAATCTCGTCTTCCCAGCCTACCATCCATTGCTGGCTCAGTGAAAACGTTTTACACGCTAAGTGTGCCGGGTTCACGGCCTCAGTTTCGGATGCAATCTCGCGTAGGTCTGGTCTCCACTTTTGCTGTGACGGCTGTCGTGCTGTTCAGGACGAAATGAGGTCGTTCATGAGGCAGACTAAAAGGAGTTGATTAGTTGATTAGTGGTTTTTGAAAAATCAATGACCAACTCTGTGCGCTTGATACACAGTTTAGTAGTCTTCAACTACTAAATGAGTCTCCAAAGCGTAAGAAATCAGCTTTTAGTGATGTGCTCGGGTCGAATAATCTTCAGCCTGCTCAGCCGACAACAATGCAGCCGCTTATATCTCTGGCCACCCCAAGGGCCGGACCTGAGAAAAATTCGGCTTCCGAATGTCTCGGACTCAATGAGCAATTGTCCGATATGTCCCCTGTGGCATCGCTTCAAGTGATCCCAGACCCAATAATTGAAACTCCTGTAACAGTCACCAAACAGGGTAATAAACCGTCCGGACCCCCGGTACGCACTGATGCCGCAGTATTAGTTACGGCGGCACCAAAACCCTTGCAGGTGATCCCACCATCAAAACACATTTTTGTTTCCCGGCTTGCCCCTGATACTTCGGAGATTGATATCTCGGCTTACATCAAAGCCAAAGCAAAAGCCGACATAAAGGTGGTGGATATTACAAAATTCAAATATTCTTACACCAGGCACACGTCATCTTTCAAAATACGTGTGCCCTTGCAGATGTTCAAGACGATCTGTTCCGCCAGCTTTTGGCCAGAGAACATTTTCGTCCAAGAACATCAACCAAGTACGGTGAAAAAAAAGATAACCAAACCTGTGGGTGTAAAACTCCCACATGTTAAGGCCACTGATCAACCTTCCACCTCATCTTCCTCAATCTCAAAAAACTAATGTCTTCATTAACACTTACCTATCAGAATACAAGAGGGTTACGTAGTAAACTTCCCAAACTGTATTCTGATAGTTCTTTTTTTGCATCCCACATTATTGTATTTACAGAAACTTGGTTAAAGCCGGAGATCTTAAGCTCCGAAGTTTTTCCTAGTAGGTACACCACTTTTAGATGTGATAGAACTTTGCGAAGGGGAGGAGGAGTGCTAATTTCTGTAGACTCCAAATTCGCTTCTGAAGAGGTAAAATCACAAGAGTTTGGTGACATTGAATTTCTTTGCATCAAAATCACTTTGTCCGATCAATCTTTGTATGTTACCTGTTCGTACATACCACCTTCGTCCGAACCGCCAACATACTGGCAACATTTGTCCGCTATTCGTTTGGTTTTCGATCGTCTGTCTGATGGTGACCAGCTAATAGCTCTGGGTGACTTTAATATCCCAGAACTTATGTGGTCAAATGTTGATAATTCACCGTCTTTACAGCTTAACTCCCACCATGACTTCCCTGAGGGCATGTTCGACATGTCACTCGGGCAAATTAACCACGTTAGAAATTCTTTAGGTCGGCTGTAGGACTTATGTTTCGTTTCTGATCCTGATGGAATTACTCTTTCCAGAACTTTGCCACTTTCTAACCCTGAGGATCCATATCATCCCACTCTTGAGGTTTCAATCGAAAATAATTACTTTTTTGACCTTAAGTCTACAGTTAAATCTCAGAAAGTTCGTTTCTTTCGTAAGGCTGACTTTATGAAATTAAACAAGTTAATTTTGGAATTTGATTGGTCTGATTTACTGGCATGCGAGGATATAAACATCGCATTACAAAAATTTTATTACACTTTGAACATATTTTTCGACGCTTGCGTGCCGTGGAAATATCCGTCCGCTTCAACGAATCCGCCTTGGTATTCAAGGCACCTTATAAATTTAAAGAATAGTATGAGTAGACTTTTAAACAAACATAGATTATCTGGCTGTACAGTTAGTTATTCAAGATACTTAGTAGCTCGGTCCAATTTCACCGTGCATAACGCAGAATGTTATAGGAGTTATATTCGCCGCTGCAGGATTCAGTTTACTCAGGATCCGAAGCAGTTTTATAACTTTGTAAACACTAAGCGTAAACATGTATCTTTTCCCCCACTGCTTACGTTTGAGAACTCTTATGCGAACACCGATCAGGCAATGGCCGATCTCTTTGCACAGTTTTTTCAAACTACCTATTCACCTAGCAGCAGTTTAGCTCAGCCTTACACTTATAATATCCAATCAGCCAACCTTATATTTTGCCCATCTTTCGATCAAAGTGGTGTGTTATCGGATCTTCTTAAGGTTAAGCCCGTGTATTCGCCAGGCCCTGATGGAGTACCAGGCTGTGTTCTGAAGTACTGCGCCGAGGCACTGTGCAAACCGCTTGTTAAACTCTTTAATCTATCGCTGGAAACTTCGATCTTTCCCTTTATGTGGAAGGAATCCTTCATTATTCCGCTGCATAAAAAAGGGAAAAAATCCGACGCTGCTAATTATAGAGGCATCTCTAAATTGTCAGCAATTCAAAAGCTTTTTGAAAAACTTATCACTCCACATTTGCAACACCTATGTAGTTCAATAATAACCCCGTGCCAGCATGGCTTCATGAAGCGCCGCTCCACCACTACCAACTTATTGGAGCTAACATCTTTTATCACGGATGGCTTCCGAAATGGCTTACAAACAGACGTCATATACACTGACTTCAGTAAAGCATTTGACTCTGTTAACCATTCGCTTCTTATAAGTAAACTCAGTCTTTTGGGATTCCCAACTGATCTTCTTATGTGGATTTCGAGCTACTTATCAGGGAGAACCCAACGTGTTTTCTTTAAAGATGTTACCTCGCGTGTAGTCCGCGCCACATCGGAGGGTGCCCCAAGGAAGCCATCTTGGACCCCTACTTTTTACTCTGTTTATTAACGACTTGCCCCTTGCCTTAACTAATTCACTTGTACTTATGTACGCTGATGACGTTAAGCTATGCCTTCAGTATAAATTCACTAGCGCCCAGTCTAGACTTCAATCCGATTTGGATAAACTTCAAAATTGGTGTTTAGCAAATAACCTAAAGCTTAATGGATCGAAATGTAAACTTATGTCTTTTTACCGATCTAGTCCCCACCAGGCTATGTACTTTCTCTATGGGAACGCCTTAGAACGATTAACTCAGGTTAACGATCTAGGTGTCCTATTAGATTTGAAACTTAAATTTACCGACCATGTATCTACCATGGTTAATAAAGCTATGGGTGTGCTTGGTTTTATTAAAAGATGGTCAAAAGAATTTAATGACCCGTACATAACTAAAACGTTATATACATCACTGGTCCGTCCGATTCTTGAGTATGGATCGTGAGTCTGGAATCCTCAATATGGAGTACACCAAGATCACATTGAATCTGTACAAAAAAATTTCCTTACTTTTGCTCTTAGGGGACTTAATTGGGATGCAAATCTTTACCTCCCCTCTTATCATAATAGACTTTTACTAATCAACTTACCAACATTAACAAATCGTAGAACGATGCTGGGTGTCATGTTTCTATATAATCTTATTTATGGAAATATAGACAGCCAGCATTTACTAACACGTTTAAACTTTAACATTCCTAGTAGAAGGACCAGAAACTTTCGTCCTCTACTCCTCAGCCATTGTAGTTCGACATATGCCCAACACGATCCGTTCAGGGTATTATGTTCGGACTACAATGGTCTCTACCACATCTTATCACTTTGCTCTACTAACAATCTTAAATCGCTTATATTAACCGCCTTATCTATGCAACACTCTTCCTCGTAATATCTTTCTCCTAATCCTCGCTTATCTATCTCGGATCTATTCCCGCGATTCGAGCCGTACGTTACGCGGCAGCGTCCCTCGGTCGGTTGGACGGGAGGTGGGCTATACGTATGCAGTGGGAACCGCGCAAAAAAAAAAAAAAAAAAAAAAATATGCAGCCAAAAAAAAATACTTTTATTTTAGCCCATATACCAACATCTTTTAATGAAACTCAAAAATACAGAATAATTAAATATCCAGATAACTTAGGCCGCCAAATTGACATAAATGATAAATTTGAATATTTTATGAATAATAATAAAAGTGTTTATTATTTGGAAAATTCTGCAAATCCTTTAGTGGATGTAATGGATCAAAAATATTTAGTAACTGACCAATGTATTTCAAAGATCCTTACAAATCAATTAGCAATTTGTCAACACACTTTTATTTCAGAAAAAGAATTTATAAAATACATTGAACCAAATATTGTAATAACATATAATTTAAGTAAAACGCAAATTAACCAAAATTGTAAATTATTTAATAAAACAATTAAAGGAAATAATATTATACAATTAAGCCAATGTACACTTGAAATAAGAAATATCAAATTTACTACTTCAAAGAATATAAATGAATATAAAATAATATTGTCAAGTACCAATGTAACTCTACATGAACCAACACCAATTTTAAAACTTAAAGAATCATTAATCAATCAACAAAAACAAGATATTGTCTACAAATGGATTGTATTTATAAGCCTAATACTTATAGTTCTAAGCATAACAATTTATATAATATTCACTTATAAGTGTTTAGCCAACCACAAGGAAATTGTTGTCGAATTCAACAAGGATGTTGAAATTTCTAAAGGAGGGGCGAGTAGTGTATCCCCAGATACACTTAATGTATCTGCAAATGCCCTAGATAACGAATCCTCCATAAAACCAGTATACCCTGCCATACCTATCAAATCATATATAAACAACATTCCAGAGCCTACTGTGGGAATAATTCAAATAGGCTAGACACAAACCCTTTCCCATAGCATTGTCATTGGTATCCAGACATAAACATAGACATAAACCATTCCCACGCCTTTATCGACGACAGTAGACGTAAACATTAAACCCCTTTTGCTCCAAATTCATAAACAAGTGCCCATCCTGGGAACCTACATGTCAGCATAAAACTCTGACCAATCAAAACTATTCAACCAAAGTCCATCTATGCTGCCAGCGTCGCTGTCACCGATAAAAGCTATAGTTATAAGAAAATTGAATTTGTAAAATCAGTTTATAATCAACGATCAATCCAATAGGATATCTTTATAACTCATTCTTGAATTTAATAATAAAATTTATAAAATAAAAATCATAATTTTTATTTTTTTTATTTTAAATCGGGAATTAAAACATATAATTTACATATATATACATATAGCGGCCCGAGCGTAAGGGTGTAAGTATGCAAATTAACTAGAAGTTTAAGCCATATTTTATATGAATATTATAAACAATTATTTGGGCACTTGCCACCAAGCTCTTTTGAGTCTTTATAATATAAACATTCCCACACTCGCATCTAGCACCCTAACGGAAGACCAAGCTTGAGAAATGAAATAAACAAATTCCCCCTATTGAGCCGGCCACGGCAAAAACAACATTAGACTAAACATCCGCTAGAATCACGCCACTGCGGCTCCCCTTTTTAAGCATCCGTATTGATACCCAAATTTTCCATGCTGATCACAGCAATCCCATTCGGGAAATTCTCTTCGGAATTCAATTCGTAATATACTTCGGGAAGATCCCGAACCAAGAAGGAAAAGAATCAGCTCAAGCCTGGTCAGTCGGAATCTAGCTTAGGTTAAGATATAATGCCTTGTTAGACTTAAGATCGGAATGAAACCTAATAAAGTTTAAATATATATTTTTTTAAAAGTTAAAACCCGTCGTGATTATAATTGGCGCCCAACGTGGGGCACGCGTTAATTAAAAATATCGATTAAAAAAAGATATTCGCGAGTGCCTCAAATAAAAATCATAGACCTGAAAAATAAAGGTTTCTATGTAAAAAAAACTTATATCACGTACCGGTAATAACTAGAATAACCTCAACGCCCAAAGTGGAATTTTTCAAGAAAAAAGTGACACAAAAGGAGAACAAAAACAAAATATACAAACTAAATAAATTTTGAACCACCAAAAAGTGAAAAATCAAACGAACTCAAAAAAGTGAAAAAAATTAACCCTCAACGCCCTAAGTGGAATTTCTCAAGAAAAAAGTGACACAAAAGAGAACAAAAACAAAATATACAAATGAATAAATTTTGAACCACCAAAAAAGTAAAAAATCAAACGAACAAAGTGAAAAAATTAACTAAAATAAAATTACAAAAAAAAAAAAAAAAAAAAAAAAAAAACACACAAACACAACAAACAACCCCGACAAACAAGAAGATAAAAAAGAAAAGGATTTAAAATAAAAAGTAAAAACTTAAACAAACTCGAAAAAAAGTGAAAAAAAAAATTAAATAAAATAAATTAAAAACCAAAAACAAAACCAAATACAAAAACCAAAAACCTATATTTTTTTAAAAAAAAAAAAAAAAAAAAAACGGTAGAAGACCCCCCACTCAACGGAAAAAGGACTGGGAAGGAAGAAAAAAAGCAATTTCATCAGAGGAACACCAAAAAAATCACAAACGTGAGATAGATTATTGTTTAGTTTTATAAAAAAATAAATAAATAAAAATAAAAAAACACATCAATGTAAATCCTATTTTACACACCGACACTATATTGAATTTATATGTAATCTTTTTTTTTTCCCTCCTTTATTGTGTTTTTATAAAACCCCGTCTCAAAATATGTCTATATATATTTCATATAATATACCAATTATATACTAAATTAAATTCAAGGAAAAAATTGCCTGCTGTTTTGCTAAATAGTGATTAATACTGGAAGAATTAATAAACGCTTTAAGAAACTTTAAAATGACAGACTCAAACGGGCCATCTACTAGCCATAGCGCTAATTTAAGCCGACAAACACCTGAACAAACACTAACATCAGACTTAATTGTCCGATTGATAGCTAACAACCTAACACCACTACATGAGGAAATAAAAACGTTACGTTCTCTCTTGGATTCCAAATCCAATTTAGTGACCGAATTCCAAATCGAACAGATTGACGATACCATTCCATGCGACGAAACACTAGAAATAGTCAAATCCGTTCCCCAATTTTCTGGAAATTTAGACAATTACGTAGCTTGGCGAGAAGCCGCTGAAACAGCAATGGGACTCTATGTCCGCAAAAGTCGTCGGTAACTTTGTAGCCCTAACCATTTTAAGAAACAAGATTGTAGGCAAAGCCAATGACGCTTTAACAAAACCATGGAACCGTATTGAACTTTGACGCTATTTTGGCCAGACTCGATTTTGTCTTTAGCGATAAGAGGCCAATCCACATAATCGAACAAGAATTAAGCGTGCTGACACAAAACAGATTTTCTGTTATGGACTTTTATAATTTGGTTAACAAAAAGTTAACCCTCTTAATAAATAAAACCATAATGACGTACGGGAAAGAAAATCCAATAACTACAGAAGCAAACCTCAGACATAGACAAAATGCCTTGAGGGTATTCATAACTGGCCTAAACGGCCCAATTTCTGGCATGTTATTTTCCCTAAATCCTCCAGACTTACCAAACGCTCTAGCTAGAGTTCAAGAAATGAGAGCAATCATATGAGGGCACAGTTCGCTTATCGTTTTAAGCGCACCTCAGCGCCGTTATAACGATAACCAACGAAACCAAAACGAACCATATTATAGATCTGATGGTCAGAATCAGGGCAATCAATTGCGCCTGAACAGAACCAACGACAATTACAAAAATTATAACGGACAAAATCCCAATTATCAGCACAATAATAGAAGTTCTCCTCAGAATAATAATAATTCCCAAAAATAAAAATAACCCCCAAAATAGTAATAGCTACCAAAACCATAATAGCTATCAACACAATAACACTCGGTATAATCCTTATCCAAGTTATAATACTTGGACTCAAAGGAATAATACATACCAAAACAGAAGCGAACCTATGGAATGGACTCCAGCATCCAAATCCAAAATAAAAATAGTAACCAAGTATTCCCAAATGGTGAACAATACCAAACTACAAATAGCCTCCAATATAATTCATTCCAACAACCAGAACAGGCAGTTAAACGCGCACAAATTGAGTCATCGCTCAACCTAGAAACAAACAAATGCGCATAAATAATATCAAAGAGGAACATTTTTTAGGAGAAGAATAGGTAGGTCTGCCACACATATTACGATTTGACAAAAAAATTAATAAAAAACTTAATGTTCTGATAGATACAGGAGCCACAGCCTGTTACATAAAAAAAGGTACCTACCCAAATACGGGATAGAATTGCCCATTTACAAAAGAGTATCCACGGTTAATGGATACTCAACAATAAAAAAATGCCACT